>NC_041383.1:692047015-692049951 GCF_002162155.2 Triticum dicoccoides | reverse complement strand
CCGTGGTGTTGCCTCTGGATGAACAGGACCCCGAACGGTCGAGCCGGTTGGGGCTGGATGAACAGGACCCCATGGAGGGCTGGATTAACAGGACGACCCCATGGAGGGCTGGATGAACAGTAGAAGGTGGAGGGGTGGATGAACAGTATCTCGTGGAGGGGAGGTTTAATAGGAGCCCGTGGAGAGGGGTGGTTGAACAGTAGCCAGTGGAGTAGCACGCGGTGGAGGCTGGATGAACAGGAGCCTGTGGATGAACAGTCGCAGGTGGAGGCTGGACGAGGTCGACGGTGGAGATGAACAATATCCCGTGGAGTCTTGTTTTGCGGTACGCCACACCCCTCCCGATGAACAGGACCCCTGTTTCGACCGTAGCGCTCCAACACAAGTCTGTTTCCTCCGTTTTGCGGTATGCCACACCCCTCCCGATCAAAAGGACCCCGTTTCGACCGTAGGAGGTCCAACACAAGTCCGTTTCCTCCGTTTTGCGGTACGCCAGACCCCTCCCGATGAACAGGATCCCATTTCGAACATGGCCGGTCGAACACAAGGTCGTTTCCTCCGTTCTGTGGTACGCTATGCCTCGTTTCCATTGCTTGTTCCGTCCAAGCCCTCCCGATGAACACGACGACGCATTCCATTCCGTTTCGACCCAGTCGGTTGGCTCCCCATGAACACGACGATGACGTTGTTTCTCCGTTTCGACCCAGCCATGTACATGAGCCCTGGCCATACGTATGCACAAGTATGCCTTTGAGACCCCGCCCGTATGTATGTGCATGGCCGTATTTACTTTCTTGCACCCTGGCCGCTGTACATATGTGTGCATGCTATGTGCGCACCTCTACTACGACACGTGCGCGCCTCTACTACGACACATGCGCGCCTCTACTACGACACGTGCGCGCCTCTACATTGACCATTATGTACATAGACGTTGGCGACCAGAATGACAACGCTACGTATGCTTCGACCAGGTGGGTCCCGACTGTCAGGCACTTTCTTGCGTGCGAAGATGTAGTTGGTGGGTCCCAGCAGTCAAGGGGGCGAATCGTTTTTTTGCCCGGATGCACTTCCTTGCATGCGAAGATGTAGCTAGTGGGTCCCAGCAGTTAGGAGGCGGATCATTTTTTTCATGAAATACGGTGGCCCGTCCGGTGGGTCCCTGCTGTCAGGTGGAGAAATAATTATTTTGCGAGTAATAAGGAGGCACTTCCTTGCGGCCGCCGTGTACCGAGTTGTTAGCCTCTCCACGTACATTACTCTTTTCATGGAAGTCATTCCTTGACCACGTTGACCACGCCGCGTGGAGAGCACCAGGGCGGTGGACGACGATGAGGCCTAGGAAGGGGACGACGCGGAGCCGGGGAAGACACGGAAGTGGAAGCCCGCGTGGAGAGGAGTATGATGGTTCACTAGTTCGGTTGCGGTGTGAGGCTGTTGTCGCCGCAGGGCCTGGCCAGCGGTGGGAATAGTAGGGGGTAGTGAGGCCTCCGCGGCAACACAGCCAGCCACGGGAGGCAGGAGCATGCGGCACGACCGGCGCTGCTTTGGGCGGCTGGAGCAAGAAGACCAGAGGTTGAAGAAGCGCTACGGTCGTTGAATGGACATCGTACGGTCACTGGAGCTAGAATCGTTCATATTGACTAAGTTGACAAAGCCCTCCGTCCCCGTCAACTTAGTAGGCCCACAAGTCAGTCTCCCACCAAGGTGGGTCCCAGCTAGCAGGGGGAGTATTCATTGTTTTGTGCATAATAAGGAGGCACTTCCGGTGGGCCCGAGATGACAGCAGGGGGAACGTTTTTTCGCAAAATATGGTGGGTCCACAAGTCAGCCACCAAATCTGCCGGGTCCCAGCTGTCATCTGGAGGAATAGTTTTTCGCATTACAAGGAGGCACTTCCTTCCGTGCGAAGATACATCCGGTGGGTCCCAGTTGTTATGGGAAGGTAACAGCTTAATAAGGAGGAACTTTCCTTGCATGCGACCATGGACCTCGTGGGACCCAGCCGTCAGGCTCTCATGTACAGTCCTCCTCCGATGACTCTCGTTTGTTGACCACGCCGCGCCGAGCGCAGTGAGGCGGTGCACGACGGCGAGGCCCCAGACTGGAACGACCCGGAGATGGGGAAGACGCGGCAGTGGAGTCGCAGACGGAGAGGACTGGGAAACTTGACTGGTTCAGGTGCGGGGTGGGCCTACACTCAGCAGAGAATAATAGGAGGTGCGGAGTGGAGGGATGGCATGGCCATCGGCGGGGTAGCATTTCGTTGCGAGGCGCGCAAAACAACGTTGCGAGGCGGCTGGAGCAGGCGATTCCGGCAGTGCTGGGGGAAGAAGACGAGAGACTAAAGAAGAATACCAGCCGTTGGATGTAAATGCAACGCCTTGCTTAGGCTTCGACCTACTGGCCCATATGTCAGCCAGTCCATTTGTTTTTTTAGTCCATTTGATGGGCTGGGTGAAACAATGATGTAGCATCTATACAGCCAGTTTATATATATGGTAGAATTTAAAGCCCATTTGCATTTTTCTCGAAATCCGCGACTTGTTGGGCTGGGTGAAAATATCATGTTGGGCTGAATGAAGGAATGTTATAAAAACATAAACACATGATTGCGCGTCTATTACTGCATTGGTCAGTAAAATCTTTGCAAGCTTATGTACGCAATCACTAGGAGTTAACTTGCCAAGTTATATATAAATAATAATTATTATTATTTTGTAAGAACTTTCAATTTATGAAATAAAATATCATTTTAATTTGATGAGTTAATAGGACGTGGGGTATTATTATTTTTTAGCTAGAAGTGAGACAGTTGAGTTGGTTCTAGAGAAATGTACTGAGAGAAAACTCAGTTTACATCGAAAAAGAAAGAGGAAGAAAATTCAGATATAAGATTCATGAAAACAAAAAATAAAGGAAGTGGGAAGGTCTAT
>NC_041383.1:692045119-692046728 GCF_002162155.2 Triticum dicoccoides | reverse complement strand
TATATATATATATATATATATATATATATATATATATATATATATATATATATATAGGGAAAATCCATCCTACCACCCGGTGGTAGTTACCCCACATATCTCATATACTACTATGTGGTAATATATATACTATTTTATTATTTTAAATATGTTCATATAATATATCTAAGATATTTCAAAGCAAGTTACATGAAAAAATTGCATATGAGCCCATAGTTTTTGTTATATTTGTGAAATACGTACATATTTGTACGTAAAAAAGAGCATACTCAAAAAATGGTACATACTACCTAAAAATTTGTACATATACTACCTAATCATTGTTATATACTACATACTACACGTACATACTCTCGGTTTCGACAGATACTACATACAACATACAAAACACAAGTGGTGGTAACTACCACTGCTTGTAGGAAACATTTGTCCTATATATATATATATATATATATATATATATATATATATATATATATATATATATATATAGGCTTGCTAAACTAAGCCTGCGCGCATTCTAATTATAGTGCGCTCCGACCCACCTTTTGTTTGAGCGCGCAACGCTAGTGCAGTTCATTTATAACCACAAAAAGAAAGTCCATTTAGAAAACTTCTGGTCCGCTCGACCCATGCATCACAAACTGATCATAATTTGTATACTAATGTATGGTAATACAAACTGGTACTTTTACGATGACTTGGATCCCTAGACCATAGTAATAGAGAGTAGCAAGTAGTAATGCAATTACCATCTATCCTAACTAAAAAATATTACCAACTAATTTGTTCTTTATAAACGTACGCACCAGACCATGACCCGTACACACAATGAATTTTTGATCGATTGACTTATTATTACACCGTAACGAGACTACCTTAGGTACCCACTTAATTCATTACCATCCATATGTTGGTTCATTACTATGTGCGCAAAATATTACGAGGGATTTGATTTGATGGTGGATGGGACCAGAGGGTGTGGTGGTAACCATTTAAATGGAGTTACTATCTCTGCTCCGGTTTTTACTAGAGTGCTAAAAGAAAACGTGTTGGGTAGGACAAAAGGTTATGTAATCAATGTAAACAAGTTACTATCATCGCTAAATTATTACTATACCACAACGGGGCCGGCGGGGGACCTTCGGTTCCCCGGTAACCATTTTAATTTGATTACTATCTTTTGCAAAGACTTTTACTAGGGGTCAAGAGAAAAAGTCGTTCAAGCGGCTAAACACTGTGGCCGGAGCGCAGAATTAGAGTTCTACGCTCGGGCTCATTTTAACACTGTGGCCGGTGCGCAGAATTAGAGTGGATTGATAACACCCTTAAGAGTCTTATTTTAATAACACTGAGTCTTATTCTATAACACCTCCCTACTCCGCCTACCCCACGACCCACCACTCCCCCCGAGCCCCGTGGCATAACCTCCCTCCCCTTCCGCATCGGTGCCCCCGCAAGACCACCACCTACCACAAGCCCGGCCGCCCACCACCACTCCCACTGCCGGCGGCCCCCGTGGCACCCCACCCCACCACCACCAGACCCCCGCCTCTCTTCCACCCCCACCCCGCGCACCACCAGCCTTCCATGCCCCACCTTCTAATCC
>NC_041383.1:692037758-692044985 GCF_002162155.2 Triticum dicoccoides | reverse complement strand
CTTCTTCCCCGCCGGGGCCCCCGCACCCCTACCTTCTTCCTCGCCGAAGCCCCACAACCCACCACCTTCTTCCCCGCTGGGATCCCTCACCCCCACGCACCGGCCACCGTGGTCTCCACCACCTCCTCCACATGCACCGTCGGCCACCGAGAAGCACTACGCCGCCGGCCGCCCTGCCTACCCCAGTGCGAGCCCTTCCCCTTCCTATTCCCCCGCCTGGACCCTGTCGACCAACGGATCTGAGGCCCCATGCCCTCCCGCGCCTTCTCCATGGCCTCCTCCCCTGCCGGTGGCTGCGCTCGTTAGGCCCGACCTCGTCGGAACCCCGCGGCAATCCCCGACCCCGACGGGGGCCTACCCTCCTCCAGTGGCTCGGACCACCATGGCTCCGCCACGAATCTGAAAGAAGACTCCGGTGGGGGCCTGACGAGCGCAGCCACCATGGCTCTCTCCTCCCTGTTCCTCCACCTCCTCCCTCCCATCCCGCTGCATCCAGCCTGGGCTTCTTCCTCTCCGACCACGGCCCAAAATCCCTGCCCCGAGGTCCTCCTCTCTGTCCATGGCCAGAAGCATGCCGGGGCATTGTCCCCGACCTCCGCCAAGATTCACGGCCACCGCGCCACCCCTCCCCCTCTCAGGCCGTGCGCTCCTTCCCCGCCATCGACGGCGAGGTTAGCGGCCGAGGCCGTGGCCACCTTACTTCTTCCTCTCTGTGCTCCACCTTGATGGACGGTGAGCAACTCCATTAGCTCCGCCATGGGACGTCGACCTTGCCGTCATAAGCACCAAAGGCGCGGCGATGTGCTGCAGTTCAATTGCCGCTGGAGTTCGCTGCCCATGGAGTTGCCTTTTTTTGCTACGTTGTGTACGTACAGTTAAAAAAACTTCTGCAGCCAGCTATTGTTTTCTTGTGGTTCAGTTTTGTTATTTTTGCAGAGACAAAAGAGGACCAGCAATAGAAAAGGGAAACAAGTGTAGTGCACGCCCCGGATGAGACTAAAATGGAACATAATTCCCCAACGACAAAAGCTGCAGTGCGGCTACCGCACGGTTGAAGTTCAGCAAATAATTTGTGTTGCTTTTTTGGATATTGCTTGGGCATTCTCCTCTGCAGTCCACTGACGAGACAACTCGTGGTCGGATGTGCTCGCAATTCGCTTCTGGGATGTAGTACTGATAGTTTGGATGGCTTTTTTTTGTTGTAAAAAAATTAAGTGCAATGCGGTTCAGTTAACTCATTTTTGCAGGAGAAGACAAAGATAAAGTGCACTACACATGTTTGTTGAGCCTAAAAAACGCTGAATTGCACATCTAGGTTCTAGAGAAAAATGTACAGTAAAAAACTCCTGGCCGACCACTTAAGATACTTTTGAAGTTCTGTAATTGTGGTCGTGCAGTCTATCACTTTGATTCAGTATGTAAAAATGGGGAAAGAGAAACCAGGTAGTTCCTTACTCTCGACAACGCAGCCCAGATTCGAGTTGTCTGCAGATTTGGAACATGAGAAAAATGCAGTTCCCTTGTTGCCAAAAAAGCAGCAAAAACGTTGAATTTTTTTCATACAATTCACTCTGTTGTCGTAGTGCGGTAAAAAAACATGAAGGAAATGGCACTTGGGTAAAAAAAGAAGTCCACTACGAAGGACTCTTCAATACAGTTCATTTCAAACAAAAATGCATTTAAAAACTTTGTGGTTCCCTTATTACAGTGTACATGAAAGTAAAATTGCATTGGGAGTTGCAGTGCACTTCGTTGTTGCGTACACACGATGATTTTTAGTCTATTTGATGCAGTGCGGTTTCGGTCTGAAGTAGTGCACTGATCTATCTGATGCATCGCACTTCGTTGTCGCGTACACACGATGATTTTCACTCTGTTTTGATGCAGTGCGGTTTCGGTCTGAAGCAGTGCACTCATCTATCTGAAGCAGTGCACTCATCTGTCTGAAGCAGTGCACTTTGTTCGTCGCGTACGCATGAAAATTTTCAGTCTATTAGATGCAGTGCGGTTTTCAGTCTGAAGCAGTGCACTATCTGTCTGATGCAGTGCAAACGACGATTTGGGTGTCGCAAAAAACAGAGTGTCCGCATTTTTGTAAAATCGAAACTGCTCTTAAACCATAAGGAATTAGCGGAAGTGTTCTACATAAAAAAGTGGCGCCTCGTCAATATCTTTCCAACAGCGTATAATTTGAATCATATCGACCAGCGGTTTGTGAAAATTTCACAAAAAGCGGGCGCTGCCTCTCGTCGTCAGCCGTACGATTTTCAAAATTAACTAAAAACCATAAGGATTCTCAAAAACAGTCCAACATATGAAAGTTGCGGCTCGTTCATAGCTTTCCAATGGCGTATCACACGCCTTGTTTCGATAAACGGTTCAAAAACTGGAGCGAAAACAATACAAAAATTGCTAAAAATTCGTAAAAACAGAATTCTGCGATTTAGCAAATTTGAAACTGCTCTTAAACTGTAATGAATTACAGAAAATAATGGATATGAAAAAGTTGCGCCTCGATCATATCTTCCAGCGGCATATCATTTGCTTTATTATGATGAACAGTTTAGAAAAAAACGCAAAAATACGCTTGCTGCCACTCGTCGTCCGCCACGCCGTTTTTGAAGCTGCTCTTAAACCGCAAGGAATCTCAAAAAGTGTTCAACATGGAGAAGTTGCGCCTAATCCATAGCTTTCCAAAGGTATATTATACGTCTCGTTCCGATAAACGGTTAAAAACTAGAGCAAAAACAGTACCAGAAAAACACTGCATGCAATTTTTTTTGACGCGAAGTTCACTAGTCTGTATTGCAGTGCTCGTCGTCAAAATGATGCAGTGCGCTTCTGTTGAGCGTGTAGTGCCAAAGTGTTATCAGAATAACTATTCTGCTAATATTAGCAGAATAACTATTCGTCACCAGAAATTCTTATTCCTCGCCCCAGCCGGCTTGTGCGTACACGGCCACACCATCAAAACTTAAGAAACAAGTTACCTGAGGTAAAATTACAGTGCCAAGGAAGGAATCGGGTCTCCACACCGATAAAAAGTAGCGAGGTAATCCTACCACCTGCATGAGAATAAGTTACGGCTTAGAGGACACAAACTACATCCTAATTTTGTGGCGTCGTTGGAACCACGCGCCCACATATCTGCATGCTCCGTAATTTTACGGCCAATAGACATCTGGTGGCGTAAGCTCTATCCCATTTTCTTCTGTCACCATGCACCAGCAAAAAAATTGCGGCAACGCCAGCAAATTTCTTTGAAAAGTGTAAAAAAAATCAGTCAACTCCGAGAGAAACAGCGCTAGAGGGTGGACAGTGGAGAGCAAGCCGAGTTGTGTCTCTAGGATGCTGTCGTCCACAAGCTGTTTGAAGGGTCCAGCCGGTCCGGTCATCTTGTCAACCACCAACATAACAAACTAGTGTGGTCTGATGAAAAAAAATTGTAATTAACATAAAACAGGGACAAAATCGACTAATTCTGCCGACCACTAGCACAGAAAATTTGAAGCTGGCGTAAGAACAAAACGAAGAAATTTAGGAGCCGACCATTAACATTAATAATATGTCAGCAACACACAGTCCATGAGTTAGAAGGTAAAATACATTATGCCATCTTGCACCTTGTTTGGTACTCCCTCCATCCGGAAATACTTGTCGAAGAAATGGATAAAAATAGTTGTATCTAGAACTAAAAT
This sequence comes from Triticum dicoccoides, assembly GCF_002162155.2. Lineage (NCBI taxonomy): Eukaryota > Viridiplantae > Streptophyta > Magnoliopsida > Poales > Poaceae > Triticum > Triticum dicoccoides. Next base: position 692,041,287 of record NC_041383.1, on the reverse strand, counting down.
AAGTCTAGATACATTCATTTCTACGACAAGTATTTACGGATGGAGGGAGTACACCGACACGGCACCGAACAACCAGGTTGAATTATTCTAATATAGTGGAACCCGAGTCCATTTTTTACGATAGTACAAAAAAGGAAACTTAAAACTATCATAGTACTATTATTCTTCAAGAGTAGACGATTTGCATACCCGAGTTTTATAGTTTTATAGAAAAACAGATATACTCCCTCCAACTCACACAATGCTAACTACTCTATTGGTTCAGCTTCCTCCGCTCTAGCCCTTTTCCAGAGTTTGTAATCATCCTTGATTCAGTCCACAAGATCACTAACATTGTGCTGCACTCTTGCATTCTTTTGCTTCCACAAGATCCAACATGTGAGCGTAACTAAAGAATCGACCTGCCTTCAGCAATCTGCCATGTGTATCCAACAGTCTTCCAGATTATCCCAAATATTTGGCCTCAGGATCGTGCCTAGCGAGACAGTGCCATCAAGTTTGCCGTGCGTAGACACATTGAATAAGAATATTGGTGCCTGTCTGCAAAATGTGTATTAGGCGGAACATTACATAGAAGACAAGATGAGAACTGTGTGCCTCGCTGACTTAAGAAGCTACTCCCTCTGTTCCATATTACTCGTCGCTGATTTAGTACAACATTGTACTAAATCAGCGATGAGTAATATGGAACGGAGGGAGTACATCGGTTAGGGTATTAGCCACTTGTTGTGCATGAGTAGCTCCTCTGTCTGACCCGGTGAGAGCTCCAGAAATATTTGCAAATTACAGGGCTTCTCTCAAACAAGCTTCATCCTGTTGACGCCACAGTAAGCCTAACCATAAATCCCAATACAGTTGCCTTTCAGACTAATATTCCAGCAGTAAACAAGTAAATACTGATGAACCGAAAAGCAATCATTTAACAACAAGAAACACAATTTCGTGGAGGAAGTTTGAAAGCTTGCAAATAGGGCATATTCCTAACACTGCTAGACACGATCAGCTGTTTTCTAGCTTCATTTATCAAACTATCATGTCTGCACTGGGTAGTTTTCACGTACACATATCACAAAAGTACTTACAGATTATCGTGTCTACAAAATAACTGGGGCACCCTCCATTTCTTTTTAAAATTTTAAGTCATGTTTGAACAAGCACGGGGAGTAAACACAATTGAAAAAGTAAATGGCCGAAATGGCCATAAAATTCATGACAAAGTAAGAGTAGTTAGTAACTTAGTATGGATAGTTAACCATCAATATTGAAGGAAATAGAGGATATAAATATGGGAAGATAAAACATATGTATTTTTTTACAGAAAATATAACCCTGGTGTTTTGAATAGAGGGAGTATTCCTAAAAGAATGATTAGTATAGTTTTACCGATTGTCCTACTAAGAAAAGCAAATCAGCTTCTCAACAGCTTTCTAGGAATAACTATTTAATTCGAAAGTCATATTGACATGGTAATCCAGAGTTCCTTGTTTGCATGTACCAAAAGATTCCAACAATTTTGATACAGAACTATTTTTCTTGTGATTTTTTTAATACAGGACGAATTTTGTTGCGGCAACAAGGTGGTAGAACCAACTACATAGTATCTCTTGGCATTACTGAGGTCCTACAGGAACACCGCCAACACTAGCTAGCCGAACACAAACATAGCTATCATACAAAAGGGAAAATCAGTTGCTAATTGCCTAATTTCTTTTGAGAAAATGCAATAGCTAAATGACGGATATAGATAGAGATGACTCGTGCTACAAAACCCATACACAAGTTAGTTGGGAAACTGGATTTTCCTAGAACAACTAAATTTGGGAACGAAATCAAATCCCGATACACAATGCTTCAGGTCTGCATTTTGGGACGTAATCTCGCTAAATTCAGCTAACTCAAATTCTTGCTAAATTTAACTACTCCCTCCGTCCCAAAATAAGTGTCGTGGTTTTGGTACATTCAAGTAGATACTAACGATGGGAAAGTAAATAGACACATACCCGTGTAAATTACTGGAGAGAGAGCAATACCAAAGAGATCCAGCAGTGAAGACCTGGTTGCGGACAATCATGAGGAGGGAAACATATAGACCACATCAAGAAGAGGGCCAACATCCACCCTACCCTAAGAACGAGGAGCAACGACGGTGCTACAGACCCCACATTGGCCAGCAGGCCGGCATGAGGTTTTCCGAAGCTTTGTACACAAGGAACTTATCTATCTCCTCAATCTTGAACATGGCACTCAGTACTCGTAAGATCGTAGAAGCAATACTGCAGAAAAAGAAGTATCGCTGCCGTCAAGTTTAAGTGATTAAACCTATTCACATGTGCTGGCACCCAGAGAATCTAAGACACGAGCAACAAATCAAGCAAAGCATGTACCAAGGGTGTAGTTAGATTAGGACTGATAAAATATTAGTAGTTACTTATTCAGGAATGTTTCTGATATGAATTATTCAACATAACAAGCATTGCCGTGAAATTAAGGGTGTAAACTGAACATCGAGAAGAAAACTGATGCTTAGCTTTGGCTGGACAAGTAAGGTAATAAGCATCCTGATGCACATTTCAGCTAACCACATTGGACATCATAAACTATATGGAAGGTATATATACAACACAAGATTCCAAAATCAATAACGGTAAAAGATAAAACAAACAAGAGGATAATCAATCATGGCATACCCATCAATCTATTACTGTGCGTCACCTTGGTAGAAGCGCCTCTTTGAGCACATTTTCGTCGGCAGTTCCCACTCAGACACTAAAACAAACACCTCGTGGGCAAGAAATGCAAGTGGTGAGCCAGCACGGATGAGATCCAAAGGGAAATTACGGAGGACACATAAGCACTGAAATCTTGGAAGCAATCACATCAGTAAGTAGATGCTACCAAGTAGGAGGAAGGTGGCAACAAAAAACTAGAATTCGACATGGTGTAAGAGGAGGGACTTGCAGCCGCATGCAAGGAGAAGAATGGCATCGCGCCAGTTGGGTCCATGCGCGTGAGAATAAATAGGGGAGGACCACGAACCTTAAACAGGGACAGCGGGATCCTAATCCTCCTGCAATCCATGTCAACCGTGCTCGAACCAGCGCAGCCACGACGGCCACTTGCAGCGCCGCGACGACAACCACCCGCCGCGTGGCTGACATGGAGGACACACACCTGCTCATGACGCTGATGCGGGCATTGAAATTGCCGTCGATCTAACCCGCCGACCACCATGCGAGCTGACATCCGCTGGTCGCCGTCAAACCTGCCGCTCACCACTCACCAGTAGAGGCTCCATTAAAACACGAACGAGTGAACAGGGTCGTGGGGAAACGGTTCGTAGAAAGGGAGATATTGTGTGCGGATGGAATCAGACTCGACTCAGCCTTAGCCACGCCATAGGGGTGAGATCGGGAATGGAAGTCTGACTCGATGCCGACTAGGGTGAAGAATTACTTATTCTTCACCCTGGGCCACTAATAGGCTTTCTCTCTCTCTCTCTCTATAAAAATGCAAAACTGAATCTATGTTT
>NC_041383.1:691969977-692037414 GCF_002162155.2 Triticum dicoccoides | reverse complement strand
GATTCAGTTTTGCATTCTTATAGAAAAAAAGAACTGAGTTGTGCGTTGTCTTGAAAAAACAAACATAACTTGGGTTGCTGATGTTATAGACAAGCTAGGTTGGGAGGCCTAGAGGCCGCTAGATCCAAAGAATGTTGAAACATGTCGTGGGCTGCCCATGTTAAAATAATGAGACCAACCCAAGGGCTAACCCTCGTTGGCATTTTTTATAGGAGAAACTCCGTGAGCATCACACGTCCAAGTCGGGACTTGAACTCGGGTGGGCTCGTAGCAATCTCAAGCTGCCCAGCCAACGGGTCGACGGCCCGTCCTCGTGGGCTGCCCATGTTAAACAACAAAACCAAGGCCATGGACCTAGTGGGCCCGGGACTGTTAGCCTGTGGACGAACAGTTGTCTCCCGATTCCTCTTATTTTGCTGACCATGTTGGGAACAACAGACGGCGGCGCCACGGCGACATCACCAAGGTGGAGGACGACGTCGAGACCGTGGACCGAACAAACCGGAGCAGGGGAAGACACAGGTGGAGGGGAGTACGAGGGTTTACTTGTTCGGATGCAGGGTGGCCGGTGGAGCTCCTTGGTATCGTTGTCTTCTTTCATGTTGGCGTAGCAGGGGGTTGATGATGGTCTTCGTGAGGTCAACCACGGTGTCCTTCTCTTGCCCATTACCGATGATCTAGTATTGCTTCCGGGTGTCGACAAGCTTGCTGCACCAGATGGCCGAATCATCACGTTCTTCCTTCTCTCCACCGTAGCGAAGGTGCAGTCAGCGCTACCCATGAAACGGGCGAATGCTTTAGAACCTCTGATGCCCCTACAACAGTGGTAGACGAGAACCTCATCCCACATGCATACCTGGGCGATCGCGATCCGCTGGTTCCTGTCAGGAGACGAATGGATGGGCACAAGGTCTAGTCCTGCGACCTTGTGCTTTCCCGTCCTGTAGGTACTGCTTGAACTCGGCGGGTAGAGCTTCACCGAGTCCGGCTCGTTGGTGTACATCACAGTCAACTTGATGCCGCCATGGGACTGAACGGAGAACTCAAAGGTGAACTCCTTGCTGAAGTCCATATCCAGCAGGCTCACCCCTCGGATCGCCATTGGAGTCTCTTCAAGTGAACGAGTGCTTAGGCGGTAGCAGCAGTTCGTTTTTCAGCTCTTGGGGAACTGGATTCAACAATAAACTGAGTTATGTATATGCGACAATAGTTACAACCCCTCCCTCACCCACTGCATGCCCTACAGAATATGCACCCTCGGCGCACTCAAATGCCTCCATTAAGAAACCTATTCCGGCCACACGTCGGTTCACGAGCGAGTCTGTATTGGTACTGTAATAACAAGTGTTAGTGGTCAGTTTACTTAAATTTAATTAGCTTTAATTAAAATGTATTCTTAAAACAAGCAATGCATTCGCTCGTTCTATCAGTGCCACGGGATCAACATGCACAACAATTAGAATTATTATTCTCAGGACGCACATGCTCAGCACATTTGCCGCACTTTCACACAGACAACACTACCAAGTTTGAACAGTTTGTTATGGTTGCTGTCCTCTGCATCATCATGCCGTGTTTCCCAGCTTGCAAGATTCAGAACCAACAAATAAGATTCAAATAATAAGTAAAAAAAAAGATGCCTACACATCTCATTGATTCCCAGCTTCCAAGATTCAGAACCAACAAATAAGATTCAAATAATAAGTACAACAAAGATGCCTACACATCTCATTGATTCCCAGCTTGCAAGATTAAGAACCAACCCATTAGAGCCTTTTGATAAAGTGAACATCGGGATTAAATCCATCTTGGCTAGCCGTGTCATACAACCCAAGAACTTGGCGAATGATCTTGACCATCACAACATCTGTAGTAGAGTATTCATGTTTGCACAGATAAGAAAGAGCATGGGTTTAGGACTCTAGCAGCCGTAGAGATGGTTTTACAAACATTAGCGTTTTCTTTTGGCCACCAATTCTATCTATGTTCCTGATGCGTCGATCTTTGACGCATCCCTTGAAATTACTATAATAGTGGCACTAGTTGAAGCAAACTTTATTTCTAAAACGAGAAAAGATTGCGATAGAATAGCTTTATTTAAAAAATACAATGTTGGCGCAGCATGACAAATCACAATCATGTTGATAAAGGATAGTACTGACCGGTGTGAGGGGCCCTATGCCGCCACGACTCGATATGGTGAACCTGCAACTCCACTCGGATGAGGTCAACCTTCACCTCCATGATTCAATTCATGCGCCTTTTTTCTGCAGTTCACCTGAAATGAAGCAAAGATTGCATCATTCAGCTAGCAAGAAGTACTTGCTCTCGTTAGCTGGCAGTTTCTTCTTTAGTAGTTGCACTAAAATTGAGCAACATTAAGGTTGGATGTCCTGCTCATGTAAGGTGCAACTATAATTTGCTTATCCTTTTGTGCAGTTCCACTAAATAAAGTGCCATTGTGGTGACAGTGACGACTCATCTTGCAAAGGATAATAAAATGTTGCACGAGATTACCAACAAAACTTGACGGAGATTTTGGGAACTCCAGTCATCATTTTGTGCAGTTCCACCAAAATTGAGAGATGTTGCTCACGTGACATTTTTGTTGAACTGCACAAGACACTCATTCCAAAAAAGTGTTTTTTGCAGTTCACCAAAAGTTCACAATAGCAACAAGGTGAAATGGATATCCCTATCAGCACAAAAAGATAGAAAGTAAATAGTTGTTGATCAATAAGAATATACGAAACATACACGAAATGAAAAGAAGCATCTTAATTATGTCATGGCAATCACGCAAGGATAGTAGAAATTTTAAAACGTCAGTAATGCTTCATGTTATCGGAAGCATTATGATCAGCTATGACATTCGTCAAATATGGGATTACTTTAATTGTGGCATTGCTTGTTTACTAGATACAGTAAATCAACAGTAGCTAAAGAGTTGGTTTAAGGGCATGGGACCATGGGGACACTAGGTCACTCAGCGGCGTAAAGAAGCAACTTACTTATCATACTTGGAAAAACAGCAGGAGTACCATTTGTTAACACAGTTTAATTGCATCATATCACTAGAGGCATTAGATTAACAATAACACCGGTTAGACATGTGCTTAAGGTAACAGTGTGATCGCTTCATTTTACATGTGCCCTTACATTAACAACAGCAAAAGGTTGGTATAAGGACATGCGACAGTGGACGCATCAGCACAATATACCTACAAAGAGGCATAAAGTGGTGATGCCGAGTTTGTTCATGCTCTGTGAGGGCAGCAAATCTAATCCTGGAGAACTTTTACTATGTGAGGGCAGCAAATCTAATCCTGGAGACCTTTTACTATGTGAGGGTAGCAAATCTAATCCTGGAGACCTTTTACTATGTGAGGGCAGCAAATCTAATCCTAGACATACTCTGTTGACTTGTCCACCAGCCGCCACTTTCTATCCATTTTCAACCAATAATAGATCTGTTCCTTATCCAGTTTGTACTGAGTTTTCCCATTATTTCCCTTTTCAACGAAGAGACAGGTTGGGTACCCGGTCTCTACTACTTTCCCCCTGTTATTTCTTCTTTGAATCAAGTCCTAGATTCATGCTACGACTTTCCCCCCTTTCTTCGTTGTTTGAACCAAGTCCTAGACTCGAATGCATGAAGTAGCTTTACCTCTAATAATACTAAAAATTTAGGTGGATTTGGAAGAACTGATGGAAGTAGAAAAAGATGCACATGCAGACACGTTGGGAGCTGGGGCAGTAGAGCAAGGCCTCTTTCGAAGAACTTGTACCTGAGGTTCGTCGGGATGTCTGCGGCGGCAGGTTTGATCTGCGCACCATACGGCAGGGAGGAAGAAGGGTCGAAGGACCTCCCGAGCCGGTGATGTGTCGGAGAGAACAGCACGGTCAGAGGATCGGGCCCCGCCGGCAGCTGTGGGTTTCCTCCCTCGGCGGCGATGACCGCGTGAACGATTCACCCTTTAGTCCTCTACACACACCGACCGAAGGGATCCGGCCGGATCTGTGACTAGCGGTGAGCAGAGAGAAAATGTCTCTACCACTGTCTTGTTTAGATCTAGAGAGGATGTGAGAATGAAGAGAGCAACCCTAGTAAAGCAAGCGCTCAGGCCCCTGCGTACATATATAGTGGAGTGATTATCTTTTTCTCTCCACAACAAGTGTTTCAATTTGTGTACGTGGCATTAAAGAAAAGAAACTCTCTATTTTAGGTGACTACTGTACGACTCCTACTTACTACTAGTAGTACTACTAGTATTGTTCACTTGTGCTCCCCGCCCCTCCATTCATTGAACAACCCCACGGGTGAATAAACATAGAATAAGTATTTATATAGAATGAACAAGCTCGGACTATTTTTGCGTAGTTAAAAGTTGAGGGCGGAGCTTTTCTCGGGTAGTACGCGCGGCAGTTTTCGGGTAGGCGGTTTGACAAAGAGGCGAGGAGGGTGAGCGAGTGGAGGATTCTCAAACTTACTGCTGGAAAGGTCGGGCTATGCAATTTGACGGCGCGTTACTGCTGGAAAGACTTGTGATATGACCACTCACTATAGTCATGAATTACTGGCGCTCCGACCGGGGTGATGCCCCCCTTCCGTTCTCCACTCTAATCTGGTGCATGACACGTCGACCTGGATGCTGACTCTCCCACATGTCGGTGAAGTATGCAGTAGTAAGAAGGACCAAAGAATGATGTGGTATATACTACTACTACTACTACTACTCAGGTTGGAGGAGTGCGAACCACGGCAGCCCAGTGAACCAGCAGTGCGAACCACGGTAGCCCACTGAACCAGAAGTAGAAAACAATGTGGTGATATGGCCATAAAAAACAATGTGCTACGGTCCACACTGTAGCATGTATAGTACTACTCCTCTTTGTTTGGATCCCTGAGTTAGAGCTAGTTTGGGTTGAAATAGCCTCAAATTATCTAAACAGGAGGGGTTAGTTTGAGCTAGTTTGCTCTAACGCAGCTAAAAAAACTAGCCCGGTGGAGAGGTTCTAATTGGTTTAGTTATCCTAGGTCCCACTGAAAGAGAACTAAAAAAATCACCCCTGCCCGAACTAGATCGCTCCCCCCCTCTCGCACGACTCCTCTCTGTTCCCCATAGGGCCGCCCGCCCAAGTGTCGCTCGCCATCTCTCTCCTCCGGCCACCCTCTCCTTCCGACCTCCCCCGCCCTACTCGGGCCGCCCTCTCCCTCTGGCCTTCGAATGTCGCCCCGCTCCCCCTTCACCGGTCATTTTTCTCCCTCTGTCGTGCGCGGCGGCGGAGCATCTACCACGGAGGTCGCGAGAGGGGTGATTTTGTTCGTTCCTTCTCTGTCACACATCCATATCATTGATCTTGCTCGCTCTAGCGCTAATTCTGATTTGGAAAAGTAGATCCTAATCAAACTTGGTATAGATTTGTGGTGCACGCATGGAATTGTTTGATGCTGCTTGAGGAGGTAATAAATATTTTTAGAGGCCCAAAGATTCAATTCACCTTTCTAGGTATTTCAGTTTCAGGCTTGCATTATTTCTAGAGGCCCAAAGATTCAGTTCACCTTTCTAGGTATTTCAGTTTCAGCTTACATTATTTCTAGAGGCCCAAATATTCAGTTCACCTTTCTAGGTATTTTAGTTTCAGGCTTGCATTATTTCTAGAGGCCCAAAGATTAAGTTCCCAGTTGGCGGCAAGCGGCCCTCTTCCCATGCCGGTGTCGACCTCAACTCACAAGGGCCGGTGTCGGAGGGGTTCCTGGGGCTTGGGCTCTACAGAGCCTTCCTCCAGAGCGACGAAGGCTAGCTCCTCCCATGGTGCGTGAGGGGCTCCAGGCTCACTCCCTATTGTGAATGACTTCTGTGATGAGTTAGCTCATGCTTTGTTTCATTGAGTGTTTTTCTTTTTGTGAAGCTTGATTGACGACTTGTATGTTTAAGTGGGATGTCTCATTTGTATAGACAAAGTAAAAATTATCATATTTTGCATGCTTGATTTCTAAAGATGGTTCATTTATGTCAATTGTGAGCGGGAGGAGGCCACACAAGAACCGGCCACACCAAATCCGACAGGAAATAGGGTCCAAAGTAGTCAAATGATTGAGAAAGAGCATTTATTGTCATCTAACCCTGCCATCCATACACCTCTTTGGTTTAGAGTTAATTCAGGGTTAGAATCTAACTCTAACCTGTAACTGAGTTAGAGTTCTCCTCGTCTCGGTTCATCGCCATCGTACTTTCCCCATTCCTGTGTTTCCAGTATCCCGCGAATCAAAGAGGCCCTTTTTTGCGGGAAAAATCAAAGAGGCCCTTAGACTGGTTTAGGTCCGGTCATTTTTTGTAAATGTGTTATGTACAAAATTTAAGGAACGTGCTCCGGTTTCTATGAAAATAATCTGGTTTCATGTAGTAATTTATTTATTTATTTATTCTTCTGCGGAGGGTTTGCAGGTAATTCGTGAGGTCTGAAATGTAAAGTACGCCGGCATATGCTCCGAGTCGTGCATGCACTACGACCCAGATGCTCTATGTCCCACATGTCGGCGAATGGGAGCAGGTGGAAATAGCCTAGGAGTACATATAGGAGGATAAATGCGTGAAAAAATATGTACTGTGAAGTGTAGCTGCGGTTCGAAAAGGAGACCTAAAGTGATGACAGCTATAGGTTGCACACACCCAACTAGTGGTACTAGACATACGACTAATTTTTCCCTAAAAAAAGGTATGAGTGCTCAGTACTCCTATTCTATCAACACGAGTCCCATCTGACAACAGCGTCTGTGCTACAGCTAGCTCTGCTCCCTCGTTTCTCTCTTCTAATTCTAAACTCGGCCGATGCCCAGTGGGCGGGTTGGGTTTGCTCAACTGCGGCCCCACCTCACAGTGAAAACGTTACGACTGGAATAAAAATGCCATATACTCCCTCCGTTCCTATATATAAGCCTTTTTAGATACTATTCAAATGGAATACAACATACATATGTATGTAGACATAGTTTAGAGCGTAGATTCACTCATTTTGCTCCGTATGTAGTAGTCACTTGCTGGAATCTTTAGAAAGACTTATATTTGGGAACAAAGGGAGTACTATACTAATAAAACATTAAGGCCAAGAGGCGATGCTGTGCTGGTTACAGGAGGCAAGAAGAAGAGATGCATCCATCGATGACGTCCACCTCCTTGACTCAGGGCGCCGGCCCACAGAACAGCGCCTAACACTACTAGGGAAAAGCTTATACACAGACGCCTACTAGCAGTGCAGGTTTATAACCCTCGCTACTGCTACTTACTAGTAGCGCAGGTTTTTAAACCTTGCTACTACTAAGTTGATAGAAGTAGCGCGGGTTTTTAACCCTCGCTACTACTAAGCGGTCTCTACCATGCCCCCCGGGACATGCCATAGTAGTAGCACAGGTGATGACGCACAAATGTAGGGGATCAATCGTAGTCCTTTCAATAAGTAAGAGTGTCGAACCCAACGAGGAGCAGAAGGAAATGATAAGCGGTTTTCAGTAAGGTTTTCTCTGCAAGCACTGAAATTGTAGGTGATAGATAGTTTTGTGGTAATATAAATGGTAACGAGTAACTAGTAAATAAAGTAAATAAAGTGCAGCAAGGTGGACCAATCATTTATGTAGCAAAGGATAAGCCTGGACAATTTCTAATAAGGAGAAAGGAGCTCCCGAGGACATATGGGAATTATCGTCAAGCTAGTTTTCATCACATTCATATGATTCGTGTTCGGTACTTTGATAATTTGATATGTGGGTGGACCGGTACTTGGGTACTGCCCTTACTTGGACAAGCATCCCACTTATGATTAACCCCTATTGCAAGTGTCCGCAACTACAAAATAAGTATTAAGGTAAACCTAACCACAGCATTAAACATATGGATCCATATCAGCCCCTAACGAAGCAACGCATAAACTAGGGTTTAAGCTTCTATCACTCTAGCAACCCATCATCTACTTATTACTTCCCCATGCCTTCCTCTAGGCCCAAATAATGGTGAAGTGTCATGTAGTCGATGTTCACATAACACCACTAGAGGAAAAGACAACATACATCTCATCAAAATATCGAACGAATACCAAATTCACATGACTACTAATAGCAAGACTTCACCCATGTCCTCAGGAACAAACGTAACTACTCACAAAGCATATTCATGTTCATAATCAGAGGAGTAATAATATGCATAAAGGATCTGAACATATGATCTTCCACCAAGTAAACCAATTAGCGTCAACTACAAGGAATAATCAACACTACTAGCAACCCACAGGTACCAATTTGTGGTTTTGATACAAGATTGGATACAAGAGAAGAACTAAGGTTTTGAGAGGAGATGGTGCTGGTGAAGGTGTTGATGGAGATTGACCCCCTCTCGATGAGAGGATCGTTGGTGATGATGTTGGTGATGATTTCCCCTCCCGGAGGGAAGTGTCCCCGGCAGAACAGCTCCGCTAGAGCCCTAGATTGATTCCACCAAGGTTCCGCCTCGTGGCGGCGGAGTTTCATCCCGTAAGCTTGCCCATGATTTTTTCCAGGGTAAAAGCTCTGATATAGCAGAAGATGGACACCGGAGGCCCACCAGGGGGCCCAGGAGATAGGGGGCGCGCCCTATAGGGGGGGCGCGCCCTCTTCTCTCCTGGACAGGGTATGGGCCCCCTGGTGTATTTCTTTTGCTCATAAATTCTTATTAAATCCAAAAGGATGTTTCGTGGATTTTCAGGACTTTAGGAGTTGTGCAGAATAGGTTTCCAATGTTTGCTCCTTTTCCAGCCAGAATTCCAGCTGCCGGCATTCCCCCTCTTCATGGTAAACCTTGTAAAATAAGAGAGAATAGCCATAAGTATTGAGATATAATGTGTAATAATAGCCCATAATGCAATAAATATTGATATAAAAGCATGATGCAAAATGGACGTATCAACTCCCCCAAGCTTAGACCTCGCTTGTTCTCAAGCGGAAGCCGAAATCGAAAAATATGTCCACATGTTTAGAGATGAGGTGTCGATAAAAATAAAATACGGACATGAGGACATCATGATCATTCTTATAACAGCAACATATATAGATTTTATCATATGATTTCTTATGCTCAAGTAACATTCAATTCACAATGTCAAATATGGTTCAAAAACTTCATCGGGAACTAATAAACTATAATCTCAGTCATTGAAGCAATTGCAATTTATTGCAACATCAAAAAGAGTCAACAATAGAGCTTTTCAGCAAGCTCACATACTCAACTATCTCGTAGTCTTCTACAATTGCTAACACTCACGCAGTACTTGTGGTTATGGAGTTTCAACCGGACACTGAGAAAGATAGGGGCTTATTGTGTTGCCTCCCAATGTATTCACCTTTAGGTGATGTCAACAATAATAGCCCATGCTAACTTACATCCAATTGGATATATATATCATGATCTTCCAAACACGAGGAGCTTGCCAAAGGATAAAATGAAAAAGGGAAAGGTGAGGATCACCTTGACTCAAACATAAAGTAAAAACATAAAGTAAAAGATAGGCCCTTCGCGGAGGGAAGCAGAGGTTGGCATGTGCGTTTAGGGTTGATGCACAGAATCTTAATGCAAAAGAACGTCACTTTATATTGCCCCTTGTATGTGGACCTTTATTATGCAGTCCATCGATTTTATTACTTCCACAACAAGATCGTACAAAGCTTATTTTCTCTGCACCAATAAGTCATACATATTTAGATAGAAATTTTTATTGCTTGCAACATGACAACTTACTTGAAAGATCTTACTCAATACATAGGTAGGTATGGTGGACTCTCATGGAAAAACTGGGTTTAAGGATATTTGGAAGCACAAGTAGTATCTCTACTTGGTGCAAGGAATTTGGCTAGCATGAGGGGGAAAGGCAAGCTCAACATGTTTGGAAGGTCAATGACAATATACTTTAACTGAGATGTCAGAAAACATAAACTATTACGTTGTCTTCCTTGTCCAACGTCAACTCTTTTAGCATGTCATACTTAATGAGTGCTCCCAATTATAAAAAGGTGTCCAAGATAATATATTTGTATGTGAACCCCTCTTTCCTTATCACTTCCTATTAATTGCAACAATGACCAAAACTACGTTCATCAACTCTCAACAATTTTTATGCCTCATACTTTCTATATGTGAAGTTATCACTATCCATAAGATCAATATGCATTCTTTTATTCTTTCTACTTTCTCAAGATCATAGCAACATAGCAAAGCCCTTGACTCAACACTAATATTTATTATAGATAGCTCAGGACTCGATTACAAAAAGAGATCACAAAGCAAAACTCAAACTACTGGATATCAAAACTTCAATCTACTAGATCAAGATACTAATAAAAGGATTGAACTAAATAAAGCGGTAAAGATAGGAGTGTGATGGTGATACGATACTGGGGCACCTCCCCAAGCTTGGCAGTTGCCAAGGGGAGTGCCCATACCCATGTGATTATGTCCTCGGAGGTGGTGAAGCAGGAGTTGTTGATGATGTAGGCTTGTTCCTCAATTTACGCTTGAGTATAATATTTTGCTCCTTTAGGTCCTCGATCTCCTGTTCAAGGCTTAATACTCTTTTGCATAATTCCTGTTTATTTTCCTGCAAGAGACGAAAAGGGATAAACTCGATCTTTGGCTTCTTTGCTCTATCAGGGAGGCTTGACTTTTTAAACTCCACATGCATGTCCCCAGGCTGAGGTAATGGGGCTTTGTCTTCGTCTGAACTAGTCTCCTCCTTTACTTTAGGCTCATAGTCTTCCTCTTCTTCAGAAGTCCAGCCATCATGCTCCAAGTTCCCGTAGACCTTGGGGTCTGCGAGGAAATCAGCCACATAGCTTTCTCCTTCCGAATCCTGGGACAACATACTACTCTAAATCTGGAACAGAAACAGGTCGAAACGAAAATACGGGATATTTGCGTGATACGGTGGTCAAAACCTTCGGGAGTATATATAATGATTTTTTTACCGACCAAAATACATAACGTGGAAGAAAACGGAGTCCGGGAGACACACGAGGTGCCCACGAGACAGGGGGCGCGCCCAGTAGGGGGGGCCTCCACTCTCATGGGAGCCTCGTGTCCCTTTTGGACTACTACTTTCTCCCTAAAATTCTTAAATATTCCAAAACTGATAAAAATGCCAATGGAGTTGTTTTGGAGTCGATTTACTTACCGTACCACATACCTATACCTTTTCGGAGTCTGGAACGTTCTGGAAAGTGTCTCTTATGTATTCCTCAGGGGTTACGGTTTCAATAATATTAGTTTCAACATTGATAGTATTACCTGAAATATAATGTTTAATTCTTTGACTGTTTGCCACCCTTGGACTCGTGCCTTCGAAGTTGTTGATTTTTATGGCACCAGAACGATAGACCTCCTCGATAACGTAAGGACCTTCCCATTTTGAGAGAAGTTTTCCTGCAAAAAATCTTAAACGAGAGTTGAATACTAATAAATAGTCTCCTACGTTAAACTCACGCTTTTGTATCCTCTTATCGTGCCAGCGTTTGACTTTTTCTTTGAATAGCTTGGCATTCTCATAGGCCTGGGTTCTCCATTCATCAAGTGAGCTAATATTAAAAAACCTCTTCTCACCGGCAAGTTTGAAGTCATAGTTGAGCTCTTTAATATCCAATATGCCTTATGTTCAAGTTCAAGAGGTAAATGACATGCTTTTCCATAAACCATCTTATATGGAGACATACCCATAGGATTTTTGTATGCAGTTCTATAGGCCCATAATGCATCATCAAGTTTTTTGGACCAATTCTTCCTAGATCTATTCACAGTCTTTTGCAAAATTAATTTGAGCTCTCTATTGCTCAACTGTGCTTGACCACTAGACTGTGGATGATAAGGAGATGCAATTCTATGATTGACATCATACTTAGCAAGCATCTTACGGAAAGCACCATGAATAAAATGTGAACCACCATCAGTCATAAGATATCTAGGGACTCCAAACCTCGGAAAAATAACTTGTTTAAGCATTTTAATATAAGTGTTATGATCAGCACTACTAGTTGGAATAGCTTCTACCCACTTAGTAACGTAATCAACAACAGCTAAAATATGTGTATAACCGTTAGAGGCAGGAAAAGGTCCCATATAATCAAAGCCCCAAACATCAAACGGTTCAATAACAAGAGAGTAATTCATAGGAATTTCTTGACGTCTACTAATGTTACCTATTCTTTGACATTCATCACAAGATAAGACAAACTTACGAGCATCTTTGAATAGAGTAGGCCAATAAAAACCAGATTGTAGTACCTTGTGTGTAGTTCTATCTCCAGCGTGGTGTCCTCCATAGGATTCAGAGTGACACTTACGTAGGATCTGTTCCTGTTCATGCTTAGGCACACAACGTCTAATAACACCATCTACTCCTTCTTTATAAAGGTGTGGGTCATCCCAGAAGTAATGTCTTAAATCATAAAAGAACTTTTTCTTTTGCCGGTATGTGAAACTAGGCAGTATATATTTAGCAACAATGTAATTAGCATAATCAACATACCAAGGAGCAGTACGAGAAGCATTGACGACCGCTAATTTTTCATCAGGAAAGCTATCATTAGTAGGCAGTGGGTCATCAAGAACATTTTCTAACCTAGACAATTATCTGCAACGGGGTTCCCAGCTCCCTTTCTATCAATAATATGCAAGTCAAATTCTTGGAGCAAGAGAACCCATATAATGAGTCTAGGCTTAGCATCTTTCTTTTCCATAAGATATTTAATAGCAGCATGATCAGTGTGAATAGTAACTTTAGAATCAACGATATAAGGTCTAAACTTATCACATGCAAATATAACTGCTAAGAATTCTTTTTCAGTAGTGGCATAATTTCTCTGGGCAGTATCAAGAGTCTTACTAGCATACTGGATAACATTCAATTTCTTATCGACTCTTTGCCCTAGAACAGCACCTACAACATAATCACTAGCATCGCACATAATTTCAAAAGGTAAATTCCAATCAGGTGGCTGGACAATAGGTGTAGTGATCAAAGCTTTCTTAAGTGTTTCAGATGCTTCTACGCAATCATCATCAAAGACAAAAGGAATATCTTTTTGCAATAAATTGGTCAGAGGCCTAGAGATTTTAGAAAAGTCCTTAATGAACCTCCTATAAAAATTGGCATGACCAAGGAAACTTCTTATACCTTTTATGTCCTTGGGGCATGGCATCTTTTCAATAGCATCAACTTTGGCTTTATCAACTTCAACACCTCTCTCGGAGATCTTGTTCCCCAAAACAATTCCTTTGTTAACCATAAAGTGACACTTTTCCCAATTCAGGATGAGACTAGTGTCTTCGCATCTCTGCAAAACTCGATCAAGGTTGCTCAAACAATCATCAAAAGAGGATCCATAAACTGTGAAATCATCCATGAATACCTCGCAAATCTTTTCACAAAAATCAGAGAATATATCCATCATGCATCTTTGAAAGGTAGCAGGTGCATTACATAAACCAAAAGGCATATGTCTATAAGCGAAAGTACCAAAAGGGCAAGTAAAAGTAGTTTTAGATTGATCCTTCGCTGGCACAGGTATCTGAGAGAAACCAGAATAACCATCTAGAAAGCAGAAATGTGTGTGTTTGGATAGTCTTTCTAGCATTTGATCAATAAAAGGTAAAGGGTAATGATCTTTCTTAGTAGCTTTATTTAACTTACGAAAATCAATTACCATCCTATAACCTGTAATAATTCTTTGTGGGATCAATTCATCCTTATCATTAGGAACAACTGTAGTACCTCCCTTTTTAGGAACACAATGGACAGGACTTACCCATTCACTATCAGCAACGGGATAAATAATACCTGCCTCAAGGAGATTTAGTATCTCCTTTCTTACCACTTCTTTCATCTTGGGATTTAGTCGTCTTTGAGGATCTCTAACTGGCTTGGCATCTTCTCCACTGAAATTTTGTGTTGGCATAATGTGGGACTAATGCCCTTAAGATCATCTAGAGTATATCCAATAGTTGCTCGGTGCTTCTTCAGAGTTTTCAATAATCTTTCTTCTTCTTTCTCTGAAAGGTTAGCACTAATAATAATAGGATATATTTCTTTTTCATCAAGATGAGCATACTTAATATTATCAGGTAATGGTTTAAGTTCAAACACGGGATCACCCTTGGGTGGAGGGGGATCCCCAAGAATTTCAACGGGGAGGTTATGTTTCAGCATAGGTTCCTGTTTAAGGAACACTTCATCTATTTCCTCTCTTTCCTTCATAAACATATCGTTTTCATGGTCTAGCAAATATTGTTCTAATGGATCAGTTGGAGGAACAACAATGGAAGCAAGACCAATAATCTCATCCTTACTAGGTGGTTCCCTATCACGAGGTTGTCTACTAAACTTAGCAAAATTAAACTCATGAGGCATATCATCTATGCCAACAGTGACAATATTCTTTTCACAATTAATCTTAGCACTAGCCGTATTCAAGAAGGGTCTACCAAAAATAATGGGACAAAAATCATCTTGTGGGGAACCAAGAACAAGAAAATCAGCAGGGTATTTAACCTTCCCACACAAAACTTCAACATCCCTAACAATCCCAAAGGGTTTAATGGTATCCCTATTAGCAAGCTTAATGGTAACATCAATGTCTTCTAATTCAATGGGTGCAATGTCATGCATAATTTCTTGATATAAAGTATAAGGTATTGCACTAGCACTAGCACCCATATCACATAAGCCATGATGACAATGATCTCCTATTTTAACAGAAATAATAGGCATGCCTAAGACAGGTCTACGTGTCTTAGTGTCTGGCCTTGCAATATTAGCAGTCTCACCACATAAATAAATAACATGCCCATCTAAATCATCATCCAAGAGATCTTTAACCATAACAATACTAGGTTCAACATTAATTTGCTCAGGAGGTGTATAAGTCCTAGTATTACTCTTACGAACAATAGTCGAAGCTTTAGCATGATCCTTTATCCTGACAGGAAAAGGGGGGTTTTCAACATAAGTAGTAGGAACAATAGGATCACTATAGGTAATAGTCTTTTATTCGACTGTAATAGGTGCAACTACTTTCACTTCAATAGGAGGATTATATTTAAACCACTTCTCTATAGGGAGATCAACGTGAGTAGCAAAAGATTCACAGAAATAAGCTACTATATCAGAGTCAAGTCCATACTTAGCGGAAAATCCACGAAAAGCATCGGTATCCATAAAAGATTTAACACAATCGAACTTAGGTGTCATACCTGACTCCTTACCATCGTCAGAACCCCAATCTTTAGAGTTGCGTTTAATTCTTTCCAATAAGTCCCATTTGAAATCAATAGTCTTCAGCATATAAGAACCAACACAGGAAGTATCGAGCAGGTTGCGATTATCAAGAGAAAGCCGCGCATAAAAGTTCTGAATAATCATTCCCCGAGAGAGCTCATGATTGGGGCATGAATATAACATTGACTTAAGCCTCCCCCAAGCTTGAGCGATGCTTTCTCCTTCGCAAGGCCAAAAATTATATATGTAATTACGATCACGATGAACAAGATGCATAGGATAGAACTTCTGGTGAAATTCCAACTCCAATCGCTTATAATTCCAAGATCTCGTATCATCACATAGCCTATACCATGTCAATACATCTCCCTTCAAAGATAAAGGGAATACCTTCCTTTTGACGACATCATCAGGAATACCTGCAAGCTTAAATAATCCACAAACTTCATCCACAAAGATAAGGTGTAAACAGGGATGCAATGTTCCATCTCCTGCAAATGGATTAGCTAGTAGTTTCTCTATCATACCCGAAGGGATCTCAAAGTAAATATTTTCATAAAGTTTAGTAGGTTGAGGAGCAACTCTTTGCTCTTATGGTTGGGGTAAAGATACCCCAAACAAGCCCCTCAAAGGATTAGTTTCCATAGTGACAAGTAACAGAAATTTCAGCACACTATATAAATGTTTCCTTACCAAGTTCCACTCACCAAAAGCGCTACACTCCCCGGCAACGGCGCTAGAAAAGAGTCTTGATGTGCCACAAGTGCAGGGGATCAATCGTAGTCCTTTCAATAAGTAAGAGTGTCGAATCCAACGAGGAGCAGAAGGAAATGATAAGTGGTTTCCATTAAGGTTTTCTCTGCAAGCACTGAAATTGTAGGTGATAGATAGTTTTGTGATAAGATAAATGGTAACGAGTAACTAGTAAATAAAGTAAATAAAGTGCATCAAGGTGGCCCAATCCTTTATGTAGCAAAGGATAAGCCTGGACAATTTCTAATAGTGAGAAAGGAGCTCCCGAGGACATATGGGAATTATCGTCAAGCTAGTTTTCATCATGTTCATATGATTCGCGTTCGGTACTTTGATAATTTGATATGTGGGTGGACCGGTACTTGGGTACTGCCCTTACTTGGACAAGCATCCCACTTATGATTAACCCCTATTGTAAGCGTCCGCAACTTCAAAAGAAGTATTAAGGTAAACCTAACCACATCATTAAACATATGGATCCATATCAGCCCCTAACGAAGCAACGCATAAACTAGGGTTTAAGCTTCTGTCACTCTAGCAACCCATCATCTACTTATTACTTCCCCATGCCTTCCTCTAGGCCCAAATAATGGTGAAGTGTCATGTAGTTGACGTTCACATAACACCACTAGAGGAAAAGACAACATACATCTCATCAAAATATCGAACGAATACCAAATTCACATGACTACTAATAGCAAGACTTCACCCATGTCCTCAGGAACAAACGTAACTACTCACAAAGCATATTCATGTTCATAATCAGAGGAGTAATAATATGCATAAAGGATCTGAACATATGATCTTCCACCAAGTAAACCAATTAGCATCAACTACAAGGAGTAATCAACACTACTAGCAACCCACAGGTACCAATTTGTGGTTTTGATACAAGATTGGATACAAGAGTTGAACTAGGGTTTTGAGAGGAGATGGTGCTGGTGAAGGTGTTGATGGATATTGACCCCCTCTCGATGAGAGGATCATTGGTGATGATGTTGGTGATGATTTTTCCCTCCCAGAGGGAAGTGTCCCCGGCAGAACAGCTCCGCCAGAGCCCTAGATTGATTCTGCCAAGGTTCCGCCTCGTGGCGGCGGAGTTTCGTCCTGTAAGCTTGCCCACGATTTTTTCTAGGGTAAAAGCTCTGATATAGCAGAAGATGGACACCGGAGGCCCACCAGGGGGCCCAAGAGATAGGTGGCGCACCCTATAGGGGGGCACCTTCCTCTCTCCTGGACAGGGTGTGGGCCCCCTGGTGTATTTCTTTCGCTCATAAATTCTTATTAAATCCAAAAAGATGTTTCGTGGAGTTTCAGGACTTTTGGAGTTGTGTAGAATAGGTTTCCAACGTTTGCTCCTTTTCCAGCCAGAATTCCAACTGTCGGCATTCCCCCTCTTCATGGTAAACCTTGTAAAATAAGATGGAATAGCCATAAGTATTGAGATATAATGTGTAATAACAGCCCATAATGCAATAATTATTGATATAAAAGCATGATGCAAAATGGACGTATCAGCGGGTTTTTAACCCTCGCTACTACTAAGTTGATAGCAGTAGTGTTGGTTTTTAACCCTCGCTACTACTAAGTGGTCTCTACCATGCCCCTGGACCATGCCATAGTAGTAGCGATGGTTATAAACCCATGCTACTACTAAGTTCTTAGTAGTAGCACGGGTTTTACCCCTCGCTACTACTAAGCGGTCTCAACCGTGCCCCTCGGGGACATGCCATAGTAGTAGCGAGGGGTAAAAACCCGCGCTACTACTAACTACTGGGTTTTTTAAACTCTACCCCCCTGTGTATCGCCTTTTCAGTTTTGTAAAAAGCAAAAGAAAATGATAAAAAACTTCAAAAATTAAAATCCTTCGAGATGTAGTTATGTTACTACATGTACTACTTAGGGAAATTTAAAAACTTAAATTTGGACATGTTTTGCAAAAAGTGTAGGGAAAATGTAAAACGGCTTTAACTTTTGCATACAATGTCAGAAAAAAACGTATAATATATCAAAATGTTCAGCACGAAAATCCGCATCCGATTTTGGCCGCCTACGGCCTGTTTGCAAATTTTTAGAATCCTCAAATTCTAAAAGGAAAAAAAGTTATGCTCAAATTTTAGTTTTTTTGAATTTTGGTCAAATCTGGTCAAACTGTGGTCAAACTACTTATTCAAGAAGTATTAGTGTTACTAAATAATTATTCAAGAATATTAGTGTTACTAAATTATTATTTCAGCTTTTTGGAATTTTGGTCAAATCTGGTCAAACTGTGGTCAAACAATGGTCAAACTACTTATTCAAGAAATATTAGTGTTACTAAATAATTATTGTTTTTAGAACAATAATTTCAAACTCAAACAGTGAAATGTGTGACTTCATGCTCAAGCTAAACTCTTGAGGGTTAATAGGATTGATATCTTACTATTGTCAGGAAAACAACAAGTGCAGACTTGGAAAAGAGGGAGAATAGAACCCGGAAGTTAAGCGTGCTCAGGCTGGAGTAGTGAGAGGATGGGTGACCGTCCGGGAAGTTAGATGATTTGGAATGATGAGGGGTGATTAGAGATTAGGGATTAAATTGAGCAGCGATGAGGGGTGATTAGAGATTAGAGGTTAAAATAATTCAGAAATTTGAAAATTTGGGAAAAAAATTTGAAAAAAAAATTCGAAATAAAATCGAATAAAAAATTCAGAGATTAGAGATTAGTAGTAGCGCGGGTTTTTACCCATGCTACTACTAACAAACGTAGTAGTAGCGCGGGTGGCGCCCGCACTACTACTACCTATTAGCTGTAGCGTCGTATCAGTAGCGCGGGTACCCGCACTACTAATATACCTAAAACCCGCGCTACTGCTAGGCTTTTCCCTAGAAGTGTAACTAGCAGCGGCTTTCGTGGTCAGGTCGACGTGCTTCTGAGCAATGGCGTCCAAAGATTCCAGCCGCTGGAAGAAGGCCAACGTCTTTCTGTCTTCGCTTGCCTTGTAGTGGCCTATGTAGACGATTTCCTCGTAGACGTGGATGTGCAGGACGACGGTTTCTTGCATGGTGAGGCGCTGCTCGGCGAGCGCGGCCTCGAGGTGCACATTCTCCGTCGCGACCTCCGGCACCTGCAGGGCCACCAGGGCTTGAAAGAGTTGGTCACCATGGAGGCCGATGAGGGTGGCATGCAATGAGGAGCCTGGACGCGCGGGCTGGAGCAGTACGACAAGGTCGTCCGGGCGCTTCTTGACGGCGGTGAACTTACGGATGGAGCTGACCATCATGTCGTCCATGCGAGAGGCGAAGCTAGCGTCGGCAAGGTCTACGATGCCGGCGGTCGCCAGCACCGTCTGGAAACGCTGCACGGTGCGGGGCCGCACATCGGCACCTTGGATGATTTGGCACAGCCGACTGTCGCTCGCATCCATCGCCTCCATAGGTGCTTGTGGCTTCTGAACACTTGGTCTTGGATTGGAGTGAGCAGTGTTGCGTAGAGACTTAGGTGTAGATGGATTGGAGTGGTGGGGTGCCTTTACATGAGAGTCCAAACTCTGTTGCATTCACATCATGCTGGCTCTATTTTGCTTCTCCAATTAATTCCCTCTGCATGTAATTGAGGATGCATCATTAACTGTTCAACCTCTCAGGAACCGGTACCCTCTCCCTCCTTGGCATTCAAGCACCTATGAAGGCGACTGCCACTTGCGTCTATCATGTGTCAGGAGATGTTCCCGTTGACGACGAGGTGCCTATGGTGACTTCGTAAATTTCAAGATGATAGTGCCGTGCACGTGTGCGTTCATAGGGGTGAGTGTATGCGCATGTATATGAGCGCTTGCATCTATACTGTGTTAGAAAACGTAAATGCGGTTCAAAAAGAGACTAGTCAGTATACTCAATATTGTGCACCTCGGAGAGGAAAACGAGAGAACTACATATTTATTTACGGTGCGGATTCACTCATTTTGCTCCATATGTACTCTGTCTCGGTGTAGTCTAGTCACTTGTTGAAATCTCTAGAAAGGCAAATACTCCTTTCTGGTTTACAGGGCTATACTAGTAAGTAGTAGTACGTACTAGTACAATAGTGGGATCACATAGCAATTTTGTCTCATGCAAGAGCCTGGCTATATGCATGCTCCAATGTTCGCAACTGCCACGTTTGGGTTGCGCTTGGCTCTTCGCCTCTTCGGGAAGACAAACAATGATGTTACTACTACTGCTTCTACAGTGTTGAATCCACTGCTGCATGTCCGTCTCGCGAGCGGGAGGGATAGCTTGTTGTAGTACTATAAGCAAAAGCCTGTCCTCGTTTGCGAGCAACCGCGCGCATGGGCGAGGGAGAAGGCATGTAGTAGTAAAATCAAGCTTCTCCTCGTTGTACAAGGTGCTCCAGCTGCAAGTGCCACTGTTAGAGCCACGGCTCTTGCTGTTCGCGGAGGAGGACGGTCGCACGTTTTTCTTGGTCGGTGGCATGCTCGACATCGGCACGCATATTGCCGTGTAGGTCGTCTGCATCAGAGTGGGGCCGTCCCCACTGCCGCACTACGTGGCCAAGCTATGGGCGAACGGCCCGCCGGGGGAGCCCAAAGGCACGACCGACGCCGTCAAGGTGGAAATGGAGGTGACAAGCAGCAAGGACCCAGGTGATGTCGCCGTGCAGGAGATGACCTTCTTCACATTTCCGCCCAAGCTGCTAGCCGGGGCTAAGTTGGTGTCCCTCCACATTCAGATTGACAAGCTCACGTCCTAAATGTTTCTACAGTGCCTTCTGTTTATCTTAGTAATATGCTAATATAGGGATTACCTCGGTCTACTTTAGCTTAAGAAATGGTGGGTTTTGGTGGCAATGCAGCAATTACTTCGACATCAGATCAGTAATTTCCAACAGTCGAACATATATTTTGTGTCTGTTGGATATAAAGTTCCTTTGGGTAAGAAGTACTACTTGTCATCAAAATGGATAAAAGGATATATGTATGTAGACATATTTTAGTTCTAGATACGTCCCTTTTTATCCATTTTGATGACAAGCACTCCCTCCGTTCCACAATACATGCCTTCCATTTGTCAAAATATAGATGTATCTAGACATGTTTTGGTATATAGGTACATCCATTTTTGGACAAATGGAAGTCAAGTAGAGTAGTATTTTGGAACGAAGGGAGTATATGCTTGTTTGTTCACGAAGTGTTTCATACTTGTGCGAGTTGACGCGACACATCAAAGTAGTACTACTACTAGTAGTACTCCCTCCGACCCTCATTTCTCTGTGCATAAGTCGAGGCGCAGATACCAAGCAGGGCCTGGTTGTGTTGGACAACTCACTGGACTGCGCACCAGGCAGACGAAGCTCGTGTCGTGTTGGTCCAGTGTGCGACTACGGCCCGCACATTAACCAAAACCTCGCTCCTCCAGCTTAGCCTCCGTGTTTTAAACTTCTCAATCTCAAGGCCAAGGAGCAATGTGAATCCTATGATAGAGCCAATCGAATGGTTGAGAACACTACAATTCGTAGCTACAGGTGCGTGTGTGACTCCCACATGCAGAGGCCGGGGGTCATCATCCTCTTTTTCAAGAAAAAAACAGATGCGTGTGTGAGAGGACGAGTGCGTGCATGCACCTCTTCTCTTCCTGTATAACGTACCCCCTTCGTCCCAAAATTCTTTTCTTAGATTCGTTTAGATACGGATGTATCTATACTAGATACATCCGTATCTAGACGAAGCTAAGACAAGAATTTTGGGACGGAGGGAGTACTAAACTCAGAGTACAAGTTTTTGTGGGTGGCACGATGGTGCGTGCGAGAAGTCCTGAGAGATAGGTTTAATGCATCTGAAAAAAAGACTAGCCTATAGCTCACCACGCGGCTATTCATATCGAACGCCCCATTAACCATAAGATATGTATACGACGGTGCCAGTTATTGCACGTACACATCAGTAGAAAAAGAACTACCATGGCATATGCTACACCGCGGCCGAGAACACGTGCCCACGTAACGCCATCCGGGAATAGTGCCGCACTTCGGAACTAGAACCGTCAATAAATTTTGAGCTTGCGTCTCATCACATTCCAAATTACTACTACTACCACGCTATATTGAATTGTAAACTTGTTCACACCAATCACAACCTAAACGGTTTCGCACTTAGGAGTGTATTAGTACTCGGTTATAAATACTACTATGCCAAGATGACTGCACATTCCTCCTCAACTCCTCATCCACAAAAGCAAACAAGACATTCAGCATCCTTCACTTGCGTCTGCCATGGCCAGCGGGAGTTCTGGGTCGAGACATTACCACCAGGGAGAGGCGAGCATGGAAGCGGAAGCACAAGAGATGTCCCGCCTCGCTGCGAAAGCAGCCGACATGTCACGCTGCACGGAAGTAGCAGCACAGAGGTCCTACCAAGCCGCCGAAGCAGCATGGAGGTCCCGCCACACCGTCGATGCAGCAGACTGGTCTGGCCGCGCCACGGAAGCAGCAGAGATGTCCCGCCGCGCCGCGAATGTAGCAGAGATGTCCCGCCACGCCGCGGTGGCCTGGGAAAATGTCTCGCGGGCAGGCAACGACTCTTAAAAGCGCATGCATGCAATCGTCCATAGCCAGATGGATCAGATCTCCGCTGGGCGAGGTTACAGGATGACATGAAAGCCTTGTTTGAACAGGCTATCGGCGTCATCCGACAACTAAGGGAGGGCAATGAGAGGCTCCGGGCCGAGCGCGACCTGCTGAGGGCGAAGATTGTCCGAAATGCAGACCAGCAAGAGGAGACCAGTGCCTTGTTGAAGAGGACCAGCGTCATTGTCAAGAAGCTTATGGACGAGAATGACATGCTCCGCATCGAGCGCCAAAGGCTGGTGGAGGAATCCGTGGATGTTCTCAAGCAGTGTCTTGAGGAGATGAAAGAGCTCATCGCCGCTCGCCGTGGAGACTAGTTCCCGCGTCCTGCAGCAACGCATCAAGAAAGTAGAGATCAGCGAGCCAGATCCTTGTCTTCCTTCTTCTTTTGCCCTTGTGTATTTTGGGCGTAGCTGCATGTGGCTTTTTTAATTATCTTCCTAATTATGTAAGACAATTAATCGTCCTTATATATTCATCAGTCTTGCTATAAGTCACAGTAGACGCTATATAGGTTCGTCGGATCTTACATCAAGATCCGTGCTTTCATATTTTCTTTTTTCTCTCTTAAATCTCAGTCGAGTGAGACATAGCCACGCCATTAAAGAGAGGCTTGGGCGCCATTAATGGAGACCTTGGGAGAGAGGTGGACGGCAGATGGAGGTCAAAGGGCTCTCCTCCCGATAAGGACGCGCGGGGGTCCGATCGCACGCCTCTCGTACTCAAATAGCTACCCTGCATGGTGCCTCTTAGCTAATAAAAAAGGGGACGTGTGGCGGCACGTAAATGGTAGTAAATAGAACGCCCACGGTTTCAATAATACTTGTGTTTCCGATTGTAATGTGACAGCACTTGTTCCATAATGACTTTGTTGATTGTTAATGTGTGTGCCTTCGCAAATCGGACTGCAAAATTACCACAGCATGTTGGTGCCATGTCATAGCACCAAGCCAAGTTTCATTATTTTCATGCGTGTTTTGGATTTACAGGAATTAAAAAACTAAGTTTCTCAATGTTTCCAGCCCAGCCACGACGCCCAAAATTTTGAATTTCATTCCCATTTCTTGCATGGAACCTAGAAATTTACCCGAGGACACACATGTGATTTTTCAACCAACTTTGGTGCACTAGAGCATGTGCTTGCATTTCAAATTTGAATTATGCACACAAAGGTGACACATTCCCTCTCAGAACCACGAGCCTTCTTGAGAGAAGCTCCGGTTTGCAAGAAGCTTATACCAAAATTTGTTCCTATTCGGCCAATTCTTTTTTCCATGGCATGGTACTACCATGACATGACACCATGCCAAGTTTCATGATTTTAAAAATGCCCAGATGTTTGAATTTTATTCTCATTTCTTGCATGGGACCTAGAAATTCACCCGAGGACACAGATGTGATTTTTTAACCAACTTTGGTGCACGAGAGCATGTGCTTGTAGTTCAAATTTGACTTGTGCACATTAAATGACCAGAAACTCAATTAATGTATAAAAAACAAAAAATGAACCCGGAATAATTCCAAAATTTAATAGGGCACTCATGTAGTTCTATGTTGCCTTTGTAAAGAAACTCAAGGGGGGCAGCGTATATTGTTTCACACTCAAAGGTGGCACGTTCACTCTTACAACCACGAGCTTCCAAATCGGCCCAATTTTTTACCACAACATGTTAGTGCCATGACATGACACCATGCCAAGTTTCATGATTTCCAGGCGAGTTTTGGATTTACATGAATTTGAAATCTAAGTTTCTCGATGTTCTCGGCCGAGTCACGACGCCCAGATGTTTGAATTTCATTCTCATTTCTTCCATGGGACCTAGAAATTCAACCAAGGACACACATGTGATTTTTGAACCAACTTTGGTGCACCGGAGCATGTGCCTGCAGTTCAAATTTGGATTATGCACATTAAAAGTCCAAAAACGCAATTAATGTATAAAAAGGCCAAACAAACCTAAAATAATTCCAAAATTTAACAGGGCATTCATATAGTTCTATGTTGCCTCTGTAAAGGAAATCAGGGGGGAGGCAGTGTATATTGCTTCACACACAAAGGTGACAGGTTCCCTCTCGGAACCACGAGGCTTGTTGAGAGAATCTCCGGTTTTGCAAGAAGCTTATACCAAAACATGTCCCAATTCAGCCAAAAATTATCCATATGAAAACAGGGTTTAGATTATCCCGAACATCTCGCTACCTAGACCAAAATAATGTACTATGATTTGAATTCGACATAAAATGGATACAAATATTTGAATTGGAGATCATATGGTACATGTAGTTCATAGTGAAATATGATTACTGCTATATGCATGTTTTTGGTTATCAAGATAATATTTAAACTATTGTATAACTTGACAACAATCTTATTCAAATAAGGAAAATTGATTGAAATTTAGTCCATATGGTAGACGACAATATATATGTTCACATGGTGGAGTAAAATGTTCATATATGATGGAAGATCAAAATGTATGACTACATCAATTATAAACTGCAAGGTCACCTAATGATATATTCGAATTCAACATAACGTGGATTCAAAAATTGAAATTCGAGATTCTGGCATTTGTAATCATATAAAAAGGTACATTACTCTTTCTTTTGGTGGGAATTGATTTGTTTTTTGTTGTTGTTGAGGGAAGTGTGAATCAATTTGGTACTATACAGGGTAACCTTGTTCTCCAGATTTTTTTACATTTTCTTGTAGTTTTTTCAATGGCATCTATAGCAATATAGTAAAATGGGACATGACTCTCTTGTGTCTTGTATGAATTGTTTTTTTACACGTTAAGTTTGTTCTGCCGAACAAGGAATCCGCACATTGTTATCTCGAAATTTTCAAGCTCGAGTATCATTTGTCTCACCCGCTTTGAAACTCCAGCCTCTTCAACCCGCGCCGCACCTTGTTATCCCAAAAATTCGACGCGCGTGAAAACTCCCTCCTCATCCGAAATTGGTCCCGCAGCCCAGGCACGCAAAATCCCCCTTCCACCCCTCAGCCGGAAATGAAGCTCCACGTCGCGGTGTCAAAACTGGTGGGGGTACGCTGGTAACTTACCCTACATTTCGAACAAGCACGTTCCTAAGCTTGGCTCCCCCCTCCCTTCCCCTTCGCCCCCCATTCATACACCGAGTCTGCCAAAACCCGTGAAACCCCACGCTCCTCCGTCGGCCTCCCGACTGCCGCCCAGCCGGAGACTCTTCCCCGACTACATCGTCCACCGCAACAGCTCGCCATCCCTCATCCACCGCACCGGATGAGGATCCATCATCGATCTCGTCGTCCCCCCGGATCAGTCGCCCTGTCCTCCACCTCCAAGGAGCTGCCCCGATGTTTGCCTCATCTATCGCGCCACCTCAATCCCCACAGCACCGTCTTGACCTGCCCCACCGGAACCGCAGCACCCTCACCAATTCCTCCGATGAAGCCGAGGCCAACTCGGCGCCACCAAGGAGGTTCTGCACTCACCGCTGCATTTTATCTTTTATTCGATCTCACGGGGCTATCGGTGCCCGATACCGAGCAGCCATGGCGGGTCTCCATCGACGGCGCCATCGCCGGACACATCATCCACGACGTCTCTCCCCCATTTTGTTGCTTCCTCGGTGGTGACTTCCACACCGGCACTAGCTGCTGCAGCTCCGGCTCTCGCTCGCGATGCGGCTCTGTTCTTGCTGTCGGTCGCGTTGCTGCACTGCTCTTGCTTTCGTTCGTGCTGCTGCTCTGCTCTTGCTCTCACTTGCACTGTTGCTGCTGTTGCACGACCTCCGGCAGCTATAGGAGTTGCTGCTTTAGCACTCGCTCGCGGTGCTACTACACGACTTGCTCTGTGCTAGTGTGTTCCCTGCTCGAGCGTCTGCTGATTTAGATCACCGCTTCTCTGCTACTAGTGCTCGAATGCCTTAAACATCTATTGCAATGCTCTGCTACTAGTTCACTCAGTTTCGACAGTAAAATTCAGTTTCGACTGTAAAGTTCAGTTTCTTCAGTTAAGTTCAGAGTAAACAGTACTTACAGCATCTGTTGGAGCGGTCGTGGCGCAGCTGATGCGGTTTACATCTAGCACTTTTTGGTGATGTATTTTACATCATCTATTGCAGATGATATTAGGTTCCCACATCAGATTAACGTTGTCTGTCTTGTCCTGCTTTAGCCTCGCCGCCGTACCTCACCGAAGCTTCTCCAACGACGGACCCGTCCATCACAGCAGAGCAGTACCCTCGGTGCCGTTTCCAGAGGCCTCGGATCTTCTTCCCCGCCTCCGATAGTCACACCAGCATCACCATCCTCCACGTCCAACCCAATGATGTTGAGGTCTACAAGGCTATGTCAAAGAGGTTGTACACTCGTTGCATCACTTTGTTACTCTGCATTCATATCGACCCCTTAGGTATCCTTTGCTATGGAACTACTATTCGTGCATTTGGTTAGAAGGAGTGGAGCAAAGCAAAACTGGAGGATTTTTTTCCTTTGGTGTCTCTTTCGAAGAAAAAACATAGGAATTTTAATATTCACTTGGACGTCCTTTTCAAATTAATATGCATGAAGAACAGAACTAATTGCATTACTGGCATAATAAGATTCTTATTTTTTCATTTTCACGTGGTTTGACTTTAATTTGACCACGTTTCGCCATTCCTGTGTTCTTCCAATTCATGTGAACCAAACACCCAGGTTGACTGAAATCCAATGTTTCCAAATGCTCTATTTTGCACGTGCATTCCCATCCTATTCCTTTGTTTTTCATGTCCCTGCGTTTATAGAATCCTCCAATTCTAAGGAGCCCTTACAGATTTACTTCATTTTCAGATAGGCGTCAAAGAAAACTCTGTGTGTTATGTCCTGCTCCTGCTGTGCCGTCATTCACCCCACCTAAGGTGCACCATCGACAGAAGCGTTCACTGCAGTAGAGATCCCCCCCTAGAGACTTTTTTTGCCGCCTTAGATCATCTTCCCCGTTGCCGGCAGCCACGCCAACTGCATTACCATCATCGACTGAGCAGATGAACCTGAGGACTACAAAGTTCCAGAAGAGAGGTCGCAGTCTTTCGTGTTTGCTTACGTTATACGTCGCTTAATATTACCTTCTACTTATCATTCAAACTTGAGTTTTGAAATGCCCGTGGGTCTCATATCAAGGAAGCAATGAATAGTATTTGTCTACTATCTGGTTCATCTGGGGTCTTCTAGTGCTTCATGTTGGGTGGGCAACAAACAATAGATGATCCATTGTCTATCTTTTTGAACTGAAGCTATAATCTACCTGCTATCATTAGTTTTGGATCCATCCACTCGTTTGCTACCATCAGTCTTGATTTTTGCATGCACCCCTTAGGCCTTACAAAATCTAACTATTTCTATTATTATGCATGTCAGATATTGTACACAATCGTACTGAACATGTAGAGAAAAAGAGAAGACCATTGCGTGGGATATAATGTCATGCAGACGCGCTACATGCTTCCTTAGGTCCGTTCTTCCTTAGTAGCTCAATGGTAGAGCGGTCGGCTGTTAACTGACTGGTCATAGGTTCGAATCCTACTTGGGGAGATTTGATTCATTCAGAATTCATGGGTGAAGTGCCCCCCCCCTCCTGCATTTCCAGATTGTATTCCAGAGGAAGATAACTGTTCAGATGGGGATTCAAAAGGAGCCGACTTTCGGTGTCAAAACTGGCGGATCTCGGGTAGGGGGTCCTGAACTGTGCGTCTAAAGCTAATAGTAACAGGATGCGGGGGACACGATGTTTACCCAGGTTCGGGCCCTCTCTATGGAGGTAATACCCTACTTCCTGCTTGATTGATCTTGATGATATGAGTATTACAAGAATTGATCTACCACGAGATTGAAGAGGCTAAACTTTAGAAGCTAGCCTATGATTATGATTGTAGTCGTCCTACGAACTAAACCCTCCAGTTTATATAGACACGGAGGGGGCTAGGGTTACACAGAGTCGGTTACAGAGAAGGGAATCTACATATCTGAATTGCTAAGCTTGCCTTCTATGCAAAGGAGAGTCCCACCCGAACACGGGATGAAGTCTTCAATCTTGTATCTTCATAGTACAATAGTCCGGCATAAGCATATAGTCCGGCTATCCGAGGGCCCCCTAATCCAGGACTCCCTCAGTAGCCCCTGAACTAGGCTTCAATGACGATGAGTCCGGTGCGCAGATTATCTTTGGCATTGCAAGGCGGGTTCCTTCTCTGAATACTCCAAAGTAGATCCTAAACACAAGAATCATGTCTGGCTCTGCAAAACAAATTCCACATACCACCATAGAGAGTACAATATTCCACGAGTCTAATCCGCTGACAACTTTTCCATAGCGTGACATCACGCCATGGCCCAGTCATTATTCGAACTTTTTCTCAACCTGCTACTAGTCATCTTGTGAGGCGGTTTTATTGGCACGTCTTGTCGAAGCAGAGATCGTGTCCCCTTATCATGGGATCCTCATCAATACATGTGTGGGTAACCCAACCGCGCCATTAGCACGGCATTTGGGGAATAAGCGAGTTTCTAGGGCAAGTGGGGAGGCGCATGATTTCTGCTGCCTTTATAAAGAGACAAGGATCCCCCTTTATCACCCACGCCTTCTTCTTCTTCCGCCTATTTTCTCTCGCTCGAGCTCCAGCGCCCAAGCATTCGCCTTCTCAGCCTGCAAAGGCATTCCGAAAATGTCCGGATCTGGAGCCGGAGGCAAATGGATGGTGTAGGACCTTGAAGTATGTCTAGAGGGGGGGTGATTAGACTACTTGACCAATTAAAAACTTAACCTTTTCCCAATTTTAGACTTTGGCAGATTTTAGCTATCTTTGCACAGTTCAAGCAATCTTCACACAATTCAAGCAAGCATGCAAAGAGTATATGAGCAGCGGAAATTAAAGCATGCAACTTGCAAGAATGTAAAGGGAAGTGTTTGGAGGATTCAAACGCAATTGGAGACACGGATGTTTTTGTCATGGTTCCGATAGGTGGTGCTATCGTACATCCACGTTGATGGAGACTTCAACCCACGAAGGGTAACGGTTGCGCGACTCCATGGAGGGCTCCACCCAAGAAGGGTCCACGAAGAAGCAACCTTGTCTATCCCACCATGGTTGTCGCCCACGAAGGACTTGCCTCACTAGCGGTAGATCTTCACGAAGTAGGCGATCTCCTTGCCCTTACAAACTCCTTGGTTCAACTCCACAATCTTGTCGGAGGCTCCCAAGTGACACCTAGCCAATCTAGGAGACACCACTCTCCAAGAAGTAACAAATGGTGCGTTGATGATGAACTCCTTGCTCTTGTGCTTCAAATGATAGTCTCCCCAACACTCAACTCTCTCTCATAGGATTTAGATCTGGTGGAAAGAAGATTTGAGTGGAAAGCAACTTGGGGAAGGCTAGAGATCAAGATTCATATGGTAGGAATGGAATATCTTGGCCTCAACACATGAGTAGGTAGTTCTCTCTCAGAAATGGTAAGTTGGAAGTGTAGGTTTGTTCTGATGGCTCTCTCCATGAATGAAGAGGAGGTGGAGGGGTATATATAGCCTCCACACAAAATCTAACCATTACACACAATTTACCAATCTCGGTGGGACCAAAACAACAAACTCGGTCAGACCGATTCAGTAAACCTAGTGACCGTTAGTGATTTCGGTGGGACCGACATGCAACTCGGTGGGACCAATATGGTTAGGGTTAGGGCATAACGTACTCTCGGTGAGACCGATTACACAAACTCGGCAATTTTGGTAATTAGCTAACCAGAGAGTTAGTCAGGAAAACTCGGTGGGACCAATTCTCTCATTTCGGTGAGACCGAAATGTTACAAAAAGGAAACAGAGAGTTTACATTGCAATCTCGGTGGGACCGATCGCTCACTTCGGTTAGACCAAAACTTTACGAAGGGAAACAGAGAGATTACAATCCCATCTTGGTGAGACCGAGATCCCTATCGGTGAGACCGATTTGCCTAGGGTTTGTGGCAGTGGCTATGACATCTGAACTCGGTGGCGCCGGATAGAAAGAATCGGTGGGACTGATTTTTACTTTAGGTTTAGGTCATATGTGGATCTGAGAATGTAGTTGAGGGTTTTTGGAGCATATCACTAAGCACTTGAAGCAAGAGGCTCATTAAGCAACACCTCATCCCTCCTTGATAGTATTGGCTTTTCCTATAGACTCAATGTGATCTTGGATCATTAAAATATAAAATGTTGAGGCTTGAGCTTTTGAGCTTGAGCTAATCCTTTTGTCCTTAATATTTTGAGGGATCCACTTTCATCATCCATGCCATGCCATTCATTGAGCTTTCCTGAAATATTTGTCTTGGAATAGTATTAGCTCAATGAGCTATATGTTGATATGAATTACCAAAACCACCTAGGGATAGTTGCACTTTCAATCTCCCCCTTTTTGGTAATTGATGACAACATATAGATCAAAGCTTCGACAAATGATAATAAGATTTAAAAACATCGTCGCTTTGAGAAGTATGTGATAAGAAAGAGCTCCCCCTAAATTTGTGCATAGTTTAAGATTTGCTTTGGACTGCAAATGCACAAGGAGTTAGGCTCATGGGTTACTCTTCCATGTCACATACATCTTGGTGGAGCGCTCAAAATAATAAAGATTGAATACATGCACTCATCACCAAGCAAAGTGAATGATCATATAAGTATAAATAAGCTAATATCATCTAACAAGCATAAGTGTAGCTTATGATCAAACACATGATCATCAATATCTCACAGATAATAGCATAGTATCTCAAGCAAGCAAAAACAAACAAAGTTCAACCAAGAAGACAAGAGAGAACAAAAGCAAACTCTCTCTCTCTCTCGAAGCCTATGATCTATACATTTTTCTCCCCCTTTGGCAACAAGTTACCAAAAAGTTCCTAGAAAATGCATAGTACTATATCGTCTCTCAGGCTTGGTCTTCAGTTGGTGGTGTAGAGATTGGTCCTTGGACGAAAACTTCAGTTGATGTGGATGGAGCTGAAGGAGTTGGTGCTGGAGCTGGTTGCACTGGAGCTATAGCTGGTGCAGATGAAGTGGCTCTGGTGTCTGTCATTGGCTCTGCAGCTGTTCTCTGAGCTCGAGGCACTCTGGCAAATGCATTAGTAGTTGTCCTGCCCTTCCTCTCCTGCATGTCATCCTGTAGCTGCTCCACAACTGACTGAATCTTAGTTACTTTGACATCTAAATCATAGAATTTTTGTTCCATGATTCTTTCCAGGCTCTCCTGGTTTTGAGTTAGGGTGGCCAACCCCTTCTCAATCCTCATAGTTGATGCTAACAAGTAACCAAGTTGGTCCTACTTGCTCTTCAAAAAGTATTCAGATGCCTCTTCTAGAGTTGGCATCTTGGTAGCCTTCTCTTTCTTTGCTTTCTCCTTCTTCTCTTGAGCTTGCATTGATGATGGGTCATCCTCATTGATGACAACTTGATTGTCCTCAAAATCTGGATAGAGAACAAAGTGTTCCTTATCCAACATATATTTTACTGTGCCCATCTTTGAGTTGATCAGCTCCTGGATTTGTGGGGCATACCCACAACTTCTCTTTTGGTATGCTGCTGTCCTCTTGATAGTCTCAACTATGAGGCTCATGACCTTGAATCTCTGTGGCACATCAAAAATGTGAAGCATATTAATTGCATGCCCTCTGATCATGTTGTGGTCACCTGACTTGGGCAATAGAGTGTGCCTAAGAATCCAGTTGATTGTTGGCAGCCCTGACAGAAGAAAGTGGACAGACCCAAACTTGAAAGTTTCAAGGGCCTTGTCTGGGATCTCCTTGTACATATGGGACATGGAATTGTGATCCTTCTTCTTCTTGGAGTAGACATCCAAGTCATCTTCCTTCTCCTCTGGGGCATTGATCAGATTGGCCCATTCCTCAATAGTTGATTGGTACCTTGTACCTTCAGACATCCAGAAAATTCTGCCATCAGGATAAAAATGAGCTGTGGAGTAGAATTGCATAACTAGCTCATCATTCCAGTTTGTGAACTTCTGTCTAACAAACTCATCAACTCCACAAGCCTTAAAGCTGTCATATACTCCTGGGTAATGATCCTCATTTTCCTTGATGAATTTCCAGTCCACCCACCTCATGTCATAGACTATGGGCTTCTTATCCAACAGCACAGTCTCATAGAAGTTCTGTTGTTCCTTAGTGTGGAACCTATAATCTACAGCAGTTCTTCTCCTGATTGCGTATAGATCAGACAATCTCCACTGCCCGAGCCCTGCATCCTTCCTCATCTTCATATTCTCAGCCATTGGATGAACATCATTGTGGTCTGGAATCTTGGGTTTGAGCTTCCTTAGGACTTGTCCTTCATCATCTTCCTCAGCAGCAACTTTAGACACTGGGGCCTTGTTCTTCTCAGCAGCTGGTATACTCCTGGTATTCCTCTTAGGTGCATATTTGGCCTTGGAGGCAGCTTTGGGTGCTTCTTTGGGCTTTGATGTTGCAGCCCCTGACTTTATGGCATCACCCATCAGCTTCTGTGCCTTGGGTGCTGGTGCAGCAACCTCTTCTTCCTCCTCCTCTTCCATCATGGAAGGTTGTCCAACAACTCTGGCCATGGTCTTTCTGACCCATTCCTTTCTCTTCTTTCCTTCTGCAGCTGGCTCCTTGGGATCAGGTTTCTCAGGTTCTTGTGTTGATCCTCTGACCTTCAGCATAGGTGTCCTCTTAGCAGGGACCTTCCTATTCAGTCCAGGCTTTGTGGTCTTAGCTGAGCCATACTCCTTTTTGAGCACTACTTTCTTGGAAGTAGCCTCATCTTCAGCTTCCACATAGTCCTCATCCTATGAGTTTGAGGTTCTCTTCCTTCTTGCTTGTCGGGGGTTGGGTACGACATATGCCAAGGGATGGCTTATCATGGTGGGGGCGAGTAGAACGTCGTCGGTGCCTGGAAACGGAATGAGGCGAAGGCATGCACGCCGGCGAATCTTACCCAGCTTCAGGGCTCTCCATGGAGATAACACCCCTACTGCTGCTCTACGGGGTCTCCGCATGATCACTATGGCAAAGTGAGTACAAAGTTGCTCCTAGAGCTGTTTCCTGGAGGCAGGAGAGGGCAAGGCTAGCTCCCTCCTTCCTATATGGTCTGGTCTAGTGCTAAAGAGGCGATCCCCCTGCATGGGTGCCCCGGGGGGCTTATATAGGCCCACCCCCAGGGTTACAATGGTAATCTGGCTAGGCGTGGGTCCCAGACGTCTGTCTCTTAGGTCGCCGTCCTCTCAGCCGACTGCTGGGGCCCGCCGACTGGTGGGCCCCGCCGGCTACGGACTACTGTAGCCATGCCACTGATGACGCCGGCTTGGTCATGGGGTCACGGCAACAGTGCCACCGCCTGACGGGCGATCACTGTTGCCATTCCCCGTCTTGTCTAGTTAATGGCGTGCGGGGCCCGTGGGAGGGGCTGGCCGACTCCGGTGAGCCGACTCCCGACGGGGCCGTCTTGTGGTGCTCTCGCCGTCTTCTGTACTCCCGCTGGCGGGTGGGTCCCGCCATCTCTAAGCCGTACAGTCAGGCCGTCGTGGGCATAGTGTGCCGCCCACGGGGGCTGAGGTCAGGGCAAGCATGGCAACAGTGCCGCGCCGGACGGACATCTCCTTCGGTACGGCGCACTGTAGCCATGCCGGCCCTTCGTAAGCCGGGCGGGGATGGCCACGCGGTGACCGTACCCCGTCCCGTCCATTGTGGCGAAGGCCGGAGGTGGTTGGAGTCGCGGGCCGACTCCCCATAGCCGGCTTCTCTGGAAGCCGTCAATAGGAGTCGACCCCTCTTGAAGTCCCCACGGGGACTCGGCCGTGAAGGGGCAGTCGGCGGCCCTGCCGCCGACTTCCTGAAGGCGGATCCTTATCGTGGGGTCTTGAGGGGCGCAGCCAGCCCCGATGTCTCGAAAGATTCTGGGGCTTGGGTTTGCCCTACCCATGGCCCATTACTCCGACAGTAGTCCCCGAAGCTGGTGAGGCGCCGAGGGTGACATGTCGAGGAGTCTCAACAGTTTCATCCATTCGGTGGGGGAGTCTTGATTGTGTTTACCGTCTTCCCTCGGCCGACTAGCTGGAGTCGGACTTGCAGAAGACCGTGGCGGGTCTCAGGCAGCGTGCCTGATAAGCTTCCGGGCAGCTGCCCGTTGCGGGTCCGTCGCACGGCGCCACGTGGCGGGGTCAGTCTGCCCACCACGCGCGCGACGGGACAGGATGTCAGGCGGGGCCCGCCACTACCGCGCCTCGGCATGCGAACGGATCGAGTGCGGCCGAGCGGACGGTTGGGATTCCCACGTCATAACTGCGCGCAGTTACTTCGTGTGGTAGATCGTGAGGGGCATGGGGTCCTAGGCACAGTTAATCCCACGCCCGCCCCATCGGCTTCTCAGCCCACGAGCCTATAAGTAGGCGAGAGGAGGGGGCGGCAGAGCACGCGCGCCCATTTCCCCTACTCCCCTTGCTTTCCTCTTGCTTCTTCTTCCTCTCGCCACCGCCGCGCCGAACCACGCCACGCCTGCGGTGATGAGCTCTTCTTCTGCCGTCGTACCTCCCGCTGTGCGCTCCGGCGTGTGGGACGGCTCCGAGGTGGACGACGATATCATCGAGTTCCTCCGCAAAACGCGTCGCCTCCCCGGCGCGGACCTAGTGCGAGCCCGCGCCGCGCCGGAGGGGGAAATATTGCCGGCACCGGAGGAGGGCGAGCGGGTCGTATTCTGCTCGCACCTCATGCGTGGCCTGGGGCTGCCGGCGAGCGGCTTCTTCCGCTCCTTCTTGGAGTTCCACGGGCTTCAGCCGCACCACCTCACCCCGAACATGGTGGTGCTGCTGGCTGCCTTCGCCACCTTGTGCGAAGGTTTCCTCGGTGTTCTCCCCAAAATCGAGCTGTGGGGAGAGTTCTTTCAGTCAAAGCTTGGCACGCACGTCGCCGGCGTGCCGGCCCAGTGTGGCGCCTTCATCGCGATGCGGAGATCGGTGGCCGACAATCCGTTTCCTGCCATCCCGCTGATCAAGTCGGTGAAGATGTGGCAGCGTTCTTACTTTTATGTGAAGAACGTTGCCGCAGATGGCGACTGGGTCAACCTGCCGCCTTTCGAAGCCGGCGCACCGGCTGGGAGGCTCCCCAACTGGTCCCATCGAGTCAAGACGCTGACTCCTGCTGGTGCCACCGCTGTCGCGCGACTCCGAGTTCTGATGCAGTCGAAGGGTTTGACCGGGTCCGACTTGCTGGCCGCCTTCGTGGCGCGCCGAGTCCTCCCGCTCCAAGGCCGACCTCATCTGATCTGTCAGATGAGCGGCCACCGGGATCCGAGTCGGCTGTGCTCCAAGGACATGCCCCACGCGGAGGTGGCGGACACGGTGAATTATATCTCAAACTGCAATCTCGCGGCGACTTGGCAGTTCGGCAAGGAGCCGTACTCACGCGCCAACCCCCCGCCTGTTGTAAGTCATCTTTCTTCTTCTTTTGTATTTTTTGCAGCCGAATCCGACTTCTGATCTTTTTGGTTTTTCTTGAGTCAAAACCCCCTCATCCAGCCTTCAGCCGGCACCGCGGGCTCGGACCACTAGTTGGTCCCCGATCGAGCGGAGAGCGACATCAACGACCCGGACTTGGGGGCCGCGGTGATGGAGGTCGACACCGAAGGAGGAGGAGGAGGCTTCAGGCCCTCGGCCACTTTTGCCGACTGGCCTGATGACGACGCCGAGGGGGAAGCTGCCCCGCGCCACCAATCAAGGGCCGGTCAGCCGAGCGCGAGTTCCACCACCGGCTTGGGTGGTCAAGGCGGCGCGAAGAGGCGCCGGGCCGGGCCGAGCTTTCTTGGCGGCCGGTCGAAGAAGTTCAAGGGGGGGGGGCACCGCGACCCAGAGGGAGGAGGCGATCGCGAAGGCCAACCGCTTCCACA
The DNA here is from genome assembly GCF_002162155.2 of Triticum dicoccoides. Lineage (NCBI taxonomy): Eukaryota > Viridiplantae > Streptophyta > Magnoliopsida > Poales > Poaceae > Triticum > Triticum dicoccoides. The sequence continues at coordinate 692,000,855 of NC_041383.1, read as the reverse complement.
AGGAAGTGAAGAAGCCACCACTGGTCTCCGTGTAAGTGCCTCCGCCCTTGGCTTGTTTTGTACTTGGTGGATCCGTCATGGGGTCGGCAGAGACTTCCACCACCTCTCGGCAGATTGATCCCACCGCTGACCTTCGGGAGGCGACGGAGCGGAACACACGGGAGAAGCGCGACGAGGACGAAGCCGCCCGTCTGGAGAAGGCGGAGGCCGAGAAGGCGGCTGCCTCTGCCCAGAGGAAGCTGGACGAGGCCGAAGCCGCCATGGCGGCAAGGCGGCGAGCTAAGGAGGCCGCGCTCCTCCAGTCGGCATTGATCGTCATCCTGCGAAACTCCGCGCAGCCGCCCCCGGAGTTCACGGGGCAGACTGGGGAAGCCGGTGGCGAGAACCCCGTCATTGAGAGGGAGAGCGGCGATGCCTCCATGTCGGACACGATCGTGCCGCCACCGCCGCCTCCGCCGCCGTCCGGGAGTGCACAAGGTAAACAGCCGGCAGGGCCGCCGGTGCCGCCGACTGAGGACGAGTCCGTGGCGAAGCTGCTCCTTCAAGTCGCCTCGCCAGCGCGTCGCCGCCTAGAGAAGGCGACTTCAGCGCCACGGCCGTTGGAGACCGGCACTGCTAGCTCAGCCATCCCAGACGCTGAGGCGACGAGCGCTGCGCCCGTTGGGTGGGTGCGAGGAGGCGGCATGGGCCCGCTGAACCAGGCACTTCTGGACGTTCAGGCGAAGTTGCGAGCCGAGGGCGACGCCATCCAGAGCTGCACCAAGGCGCATCTGGCGTCGCGAGTAGCCGTCCGGGTATGCTTCGTTTTTGACTTTGCTTTTCTTTGTTCTTCTCTGTGGGGGCGCGCCAGCAAACCCACTGGGTGTAGTCCCCGAGTTTCGGGCCGGCTGCTGAGCAGGCGGCTCGGAACTCCTTCTGGCGATTTTCGATACTTATCTTTGTCTAAAATTCTTATTGCAGGAGTATCACAACCTCCGCGTCATAGCCTTCAACCGCAATGTTGAGGAGCTGGGCAAGCGAACTGTTGACTTGTCGGAGAGTCAGAGTGAGTCTTCCTTCTTCTTCGGCGGGGCGCGCTGGCGCACCCGCGGGCTGTAGTCCCCGAGATTCGGGCCGACTTCAGAGCAGTCGGGCCGGATCTTCTCAGCAACTTTCTTTGTTGACGACTTAACATCTTTCTCTTTTATTCTTCAGAGGCCAACGCCACTCTTCAGCAGCAGCTGGGCGAGGCCAACACCGCCTTGTGTGCCAAGGGGGAGGAGTGCGGCAAGCTCGCTGCGGAGCGTGATCTGCTGGCCGCGCAGCTGGCGGAGCAAAAGGAGCTGCTCACGAAGGCGCAGGACGAGGTAGAGAAGAAAGAAGCTGCTCTCCTGGCCGAGTTCGAAAGCGAGCGCTCCTCCTGGACCGACAAGGAGGTGCAGCTGACTTCCGGCTTCCATGAGATTGAGGACATCGTCGACGGTGAGTTTCTTTACTTTCTTTGAGCCGCCAACTATGGGTCGGGCTGACTCCTGATTTTTGACTTGCTTCTTTTTTGTCTTGGCGGACTTCTTCCCGGGCCACTCACAGGCGGCCACTCAGGCCATCGAGGCTGATCACGAGGCACGGAGGGCAAGTGGCACGGAGATTGCTGCCAACGCCCCCCAGACCCTCGATGAGCAGCTTTTGAGCATCGAGGCTCGTCTGCGGCCGGCCCATCGGATGTTGCGCCGGCTTCAACGTGCCGGCGCCCAGGCGATTACCTCCCTATGGCCAGACATGCCGGTTCTGTGCACTGCCAGTCGAACTGCCGACTGGCTGGAGGTCACAGCTGGTCGTCTTGAGGCTTGGAAGGGTTCCTCGGCCCGGGCTGGAGTGCGCCGGGCCATGGAATTCGTCAAGGCGTGGTATCCAGGGCTGGACCTGGACCGGCTGGCTGCATTCCGGTCAGAGGCCCAGGCGGAGCTGGTAGCTGTGGAAGATGCCCTCGTCGCGCGTGCGACGGCGATCGCTGACTACGCAGATACTAGTGTCTTCATCCCTGATCGGGCTGAAGATGGCAGGGAGGCGCCGTCGGAGTGGTTCGGGATGAACCCAGATTACGACGAGGAGGTGATTGCTTCCAGCACCGAGGAGGAAGGCGAGGCGGAGGACGGAGGTGAGACGGAGGCGCCAGAAGACGGAACCGGCGACCAGCCTCAGCTCGACCGCGCCTCCAGCAACGAGCCGTGTCCGGAGAAGGCGGCTGCCGCCGGAGATGATCAAGCAGAGACTGCCCAGCCAGCCGCCCTGGCGCCTGACACCACCGTCTCCTCCGACCCTCCGAATCCGGATGCTGCCTCCTAGGCTGCCGTCTTGCCTCCATTTTATCTGCCTTAGTAGTCTTTGAAGAACTTTGTTAATTCGAACAATTCCACCCGCATGGTGTATTTTGAACCTCTACTTGAAGATTCGGCCAAGGGCCTATGTTATGTAAATATTTATCCGAATTCTATCTTTCCTTCCTCATTGCTCTTTTGGCTTTTTCCTTTGCCGCCTTCCCTTAGTCGCCGCCTTGCCAGTCGGACAACCGCTCTGCGGACTGCCACTGGATCAAACGCTTGGATACTTTGGGAAGGCAAGTACTTGGCCATTTTAGAGTCTTTTTAACAAGTCGGATAGAAAGCGGCAAGCCGACTACTTACGAGTCGGCTTTGCTTAAGAGAAGCTAGAAGAAAGCGGCAAGCCGACTACTCATGAGTCGGCTTTGCTTGAGAGAGGCTGGAAGCCGTCTTAGGCTATGTTTGTGCTTTGAGTCCTTAGCCATTTTTCGTGTGGGCGCCCATTCTTCCTTACTCCTGCCTACCAAACAGTCGCTCTGCGAGCTGCGGCTTCTGACAGGAGAAGGCTTTGGCGCCACACACTACTTGTCTGACTGCAGGAAGCATTTCATAGCGCGAGGCGGCGAGTCCCTGGGCCGACTAGTCGAGCCCGGTGCCGAGCGGCATAACAAAGAGTAGTATACTCGAAGGCGTAATTCTTATCATACAGATAACAAAAAGGGCAGTCCCCGAGCTCGCCTCGGGGGGCCCAAAGCCTTGGTACTTTTAATACAAAGGGTAGCGTGATACATACTGCATCAACTGTAAAATCTTCAGAGGAGATTTGCATTCCATGGGCGTTCCATCTCTTTGCCGGAGTCGTCCCTCTTGCATGCTCGTGGCTTCTGAGCGTCGATCAGGTAGTAGGAGTCATTTCCCAACACTTTGCTGATGATGAAGGGGCCTTCCCAAGGTGCCGACAGCTTGTGCTGACCAGCTGTTCACTAGATCAGTCAGAGCACAAGGTCGCCCTCTTGGAAAGATGTCGGCCTGACCTTCTTGTTGTAGTATCGGCGCAGGCTCTGCTAGTAGATGCTGGACCGGCTGAGAGCCAACAACCGGCCCTCTTCGAGCAGATCGATACCGTCTTGACGTGCTTCTTCTGCTTCCTCCTCGGTGTACATGGTGACTCGCGGGGAGTCGAACTCTATGTCCGTCGGGATGACGGCTTCAGCACCGTAGACGAGGAAGAAAGGTGTGAAACCGGTTGACTTGTTTGGAGTCGTGCGCAGACTCCAGAGGACGGCTGGCAACTCGTCAAGCCAACAGCCGGCCGAACGCTCCAGTGGTTCGACCAGCCGGGGCTTGATGCCGGACAGGATGAGGCCTTTTGCTTGCTCTACCTGGCCGTTTGACTGCGGGTGGGCAACAGACGCTAAGTCCAGTCGGATGCCCTGTGTCGCGCAGAAACGGGCCAAGGCACCTTTGGCAAAGTTTGTGCCATTGTCGGTGATGATGATGTGTGGTATGCTGTACCGAGTCATGATGTCAGCGATGAAAGTCACTGCGGTCGGACCATTCAACTTCTTGATGGGCTTTACTTCTATACACTTGGTGAACTTGTCCACCGCGACAAGTAAGTGAGTTAGGCCGCCTCGGGCTGTTTTGAATGGTCCCACCATATCCAGGCCCCACACCGCAAAGGGCCAGGCGATGGGGATAGTCTTGAGTGCCGAAGCCGGCTGATGTGGCTTGGAGCAGAACTTCTGGCACCCTTTGCACTTTTGAACCAATTCTTTGGCCTCTTCTAGGGCAGTCGGCCAGAAGAAACCGTGTCGAAAGGCTTTGGCGACGAGTGCTCTTGAAGCCGCATGGTGGCCGCACTCGCCCTGATGGATGTCTTTGAGAATTGCTTGGCCTTGCTCTGGCTCGAAGCAACGCTGGTAGACACCAGTGATGCTGCGCCTGACCAACTCTCTATTGACTATGGTGTAGGCTGCCGCTCGGTGTTGCACTTGCCGAGCCGAGATTTCATCAGTTGGCAACTCTTTGCTCACTAGGAACTTGAGGATGGGCTGGGCCCATGAGGGTGCTGCTATCTCTTCAACTACCAGTACTATGACTTGGACGAGGGCGGCTGGGCTGGGAGGCGGCGAGTTGGAGTCCGCATCCGCTTGCTGGGTTGATGAAGTCCTCGGGCCGATTGGCGCAGTCCCCGAGCCGAGTTCTGGAGTCTTCGGTCTAGTCGCCGCAGTCCCCGGGCCGGGTTCTGAAGTCCCCGGGCCGGCTTCGACTGCGACGCTCTTGGAGTCATCTGTAAGAATTCTCGTGCCGCCTGCTGGGGCTCTTGAGTCGGATCCAACTTCTTCGGGGGGAGCCGGCACAAAGATGGAGTCTGATTCTAGTGAAGGCTTGATAGACGGCTTGAGGAGGCACCGAAGGGCGACGCCAGATGGTATTGCTTGGCGGGTGGAGCCAATTCGTTCCAGAGCATCTGCTTGGTCATTGTCATTTCTTGGCACATGAAGGAACTCGCACCCCTCAAAATATCCGCTAAGTTGCTGCATAAGGAAGCGGTAGCTCGCCATGTTTGCATCCTTGGTGTCCCAGTCGCCAAATGATTGCTGGACCACCAAGTCGGAGTCGCCGAAACACAGGATCCGGCGAATGCCGAGCTCTTTGGCAAGCCGGAGCCCATGAATGAGCGCCTCGTATTCAGCAACGTTATTGGAGGCGGCGAAATGGATTTGCAGTGCATATCTGAGCTTGTCGCCTTTGGGGGAAGTGAGGACAACGCCGGCTCCCAAGATGGTGTGCATCTTGGAGCCGTCGAAGTGCATCCGCCAATGGGTGGAGTCGGGCGCTAGCGGCAGGTACTGGGTCTCGGCCCAGTCGACGAGGAAGTTGACCAGCGCTTGCGACTTGATGGCGGTGCGGGGCTGGTAGTAGATGGTGTAGGGAGCCAGCTCAATGGCCCATTTGGCCACTCGGCCAGAAGCATCCGGGCTTCCAATGATCTCGGCTAGGGGGGCTGTGCGAACCACAGTAATTGGATGCTCCTGAAAGTAAGGCTTCAACTTCTTGGCAGCAAAGTGCACGCCGTAGCACATCTTCTGGTAGTGGGGGTAGTTCTGCTTGGAGGTCGATAGTACTTCGCTCAGGTAATATACAGGTCTCTGGACAGGTAGCGCCTTGCCTTCCTCCTTGCGTTCGACTACAATGACTGTGCTGACTACCCGGCTGGTGGCAGCAATGTACAGGAGCATTGGCTCTTTGGGAGTCGGGGCCGCCAGCACAGGGGGCGTAGTCAACATTTTCTTCAGTTGGAGAAAAGCTTCGTCCGCCTTGGGAGTCCACTCGAAAAAGGTCGTCTTCTTCATGAGTTGATATAAGGGGAGAGCCTTCTCGCCCAGCCGACTGATGAATCGGCTGATGGACGCCAAACAGCTGGTGAACTTTTGCACATCTAGCAGTCAGGTGGGTACTTCCATCCTCTCGATGGCCTTGATCTTCACAGGGTTGCACTCTATGCCGCGTTCAGAGACCAGGAAGCCAAGGAGTTGGCTGGCTGGTACTCCGAAGACGCACTTCTCAGGGTTGAGCTTGATCTGGAATCGGCGCAGATTCTCAAAGGTTTCCTTGAGGTCTTCCAACAGTGTTCCACGCCTTTCCGTCTTCACCACCACATCATCTACGTAGACGTGGGCATTTCTGCCGAGTTGCTTGAGGAGGCACTTCTGCATGCAACGCTGAAAGGTGGCGCCGGCATTCCTCAAGCCGAACGTCATGGTGAGGTAGCAGAAGGCACCAAACGGCATGATGAAGGCGGTCTTCAGTCTGTCAGCCGGGTTCAGCTTGATCTGGTGATATCCTGAATATGCATCTAAGAAGCTCAACAGCTCGCATCCGGCTGTGGAGTCTGTCACCTGATCAATTCTCGATAGAGTGAATGGATCCTTGGGGCAGGCTTTGTTGAGGCTTGTGTAGTCGATACACATCCGCCACTGCTTGTTCTTCTTCAGCACCAGGACCGGGTTTGCTAGCCACTCCATGAAGAAGACTTCCATAATGAAGCCGGCCGCCAGGAGTCGGGCTATCTCTTCTCCAACAACTCTTCTCTTCTCTTATGACAGGCGGCGCAAGGGCTGCCTGACGGGCTTCACATCAGGCCGGACATGTAACTTGTGCTTGGCGAATTCCGTCAGTACACCTGGCATGTCTTTAGGGGACCATGCGAAGATGTCTCGATTCTCAAGGAGGAAATCGACGAGCTCGCCTTCCTATTTGCTGTCAAGGTTTGAACCTATGGCAGCGTACCTCTCTGGGTGTTCCGAGTCCAAGGGTATCTTCTTTGTTTCTTTGGCCGGCATGAACGAACCTTCGGCTTCAGACTCCTTGGGGTCGGGCGACATCTCGGGCTGCTTGCCGGCCATTGCCACAACCCGGTCAAGAAGCCGCCTCTTGGCCGCGATCACCAGGGACTCGGCTAGCCGACTGCTTTCGGCCGCGCAAGCGGACGACTTTCTGTAGTCGCCGGCTATGGTCAGAATCCCCTTGGAACTCGTCATCTTCATCTTGAGGTAGGCGTAGTGGGGGACCGCCATGAACATGGCCAAAGCAGGTCGGCCAAGCAGCGCATGGTGCGGGCTTTCGAGGTCCACCACTTCAAACCACACTGGCTCTTGGCGAAAATGATCTTTGTCCCCAAAGAGGACGTCTATCAGGATCTTGCCGATTGGTGAGCAGGAAAGGCTAGGAACAATGCCGTGGAACACAGTCCGGCTGCTCTGAAGTTGTCTTTGCTTGATTCCTAACTTCTCCATGGTATCCTTGTACAGGATGTTGATGCTACTGCCTCCGTCTATCAGTACTCGTGAGAAACGAGCGGCCCGCCTATCTGTGGCAAAGGTGGCGCCTAGGACCAGGGCGTAGGAAACCGGATTCGGCATCACCTCTGGGTGATCAGCTCTGCTCCTACTGATAGGCTTCTCGGACCAGTGCATGAACTTGGGAGTACTTGATGCTACTACGTTCCCCTCTTGCTGCTGCTGCCGCTTGCTGCGTTGATCGTCAGCCACACTAGTGAACACCACATAGGCTCCATGCTCTTCTGGGTATTCGTCCTGTATTGCGCCGACTGGCCTGGCAGCCGGCTGCTGGGGCGGCGGTGGAGGCAGCGGCCCAGCAGGAGGGGAGGCAGGAGGCCGTCTCCCTTGGTGATTCTGGTGAGCTAGTGGCATTTCCGGGTGGTGTGATTTGACGGCTTCGTGCCGCTGTGGAACTTGCAGGGGCCATCTAGAGTCTGCTCGTAGGAGAAGGTCGGCAACCAGTTGGACTCGCCGCCTTTCTGTCGCTTGGTCAGAGGCTGCCCCTCCGGCTGTTGGTCTTCGACTGTCGCCACTTGCCGGCTGCTGGAAGCCAGCTGTGGGGCTTTGCGCTTGTGATTGCTTTGTTGCTGCCGCCGACTGGTGTCCCCAGCCGGAGTTCTGGGAGCCTGAGGGGCTACTTTGCCAGTCACACTAACTTCAATCTCCGCCTTCATGGAGGAGTCAGCCGTGGCATACTTGTCTGCTGTGATCAGCAGCTCGTCGAGGGTCTCCGGCTCGTCGCAGAGGAGCTTGTGCTTGAGGAGGGTGCCTTCTCTGCACCCGGCAGTAAAGTACTCGATAGCCTGCACCTCGTGCACGCACTCTCAAGAGTTCCGAAGCTCGGCCCAGCGTGTGAGGTAGTCGCGAGTGGACTCGTCGGGGCCTTGCACGCACAAGGAGAGTTGGCGAGGCTTGGGAGGTCGCTTGTACGTGCTCGTGAAGTTGCGGACGAAGGCCTCGGTGAAGTCGACCCAGCTGTTGATGCTGCGGGGCTTCAGGTTGTTCAACCATGTCCGGGTCGTGCCCTGGAGCATGAGTGGAACATACCTCACGGCAACACGCTTGTTGCCGTTCGCTATATTGACGGTCATGGAGTAATCAATCAGCCAGTCCTCCGGCTTCACGGTGCCGGTGTACTTGGGCGTATCTTGGGGGAGCGTGAACCCTTTGGGAAAGGGTTCGTCTCGGATGCGAGGTCCAAAACAGGGAGGACCCAACTCATCTTCTTCTTCCAGCGCCAGGGATCGGTGGAGTCAGTCGATCCGGTGGCGGGCGTCATTTTCTCCGACTCCCTCTCGGTGGCCAAGGTGGTCGCCGAGAGTCGGATGCTCTATGGGTGGCAGGGAGACTCGCCTTTCTCTGCGAGGAGGACGAGGCAGATAGTCGTCCCACCTTTTCCACTGCTTTGGGGCGGCCGTCTTGGTCGCGCTCGATGGTGATGCGAGTCCGACTGTGGCTGACAGCCGGCTCCTTGTCTTTCCTTCCATGGACTCCGCTAGTCGGCGTCCGAGACGTCGTGCCTTGATCTCGGCAGGGTGGCAGGTCGTCATTTTGTCGTCGTGGCACCTCCGTGCGGCAGCCGGCTTCGTTCTGCGCGACAGCCGCATCGAGGAGCTGCTGAACTCGCTCTGTCATTAGGCGGTGCTCTTCACCCTCGAAGTTGTCTAGCTCGTCCGCCGCCGCCTGGGCGGCGCGGATGTTCTCCGCATGCGTGGCGTACATAGGGCGGTCGGCCCCAAACAGTTTGGCGATGGCCACACCGTGTTGCCGGACCACGCCTAGGCGGCTAGGCCCAATCGGAGCCGGCGAGCCGCCCACGGCGCGATCCATCTCATGCTGGTATGCTTCTGATAAGCGTATCATGCTCGCCAGCTTCTTCGCGCCCTCGACGAGCTGAAGGCGGCGTGCCTCCAGCGTCTCGGCGTTAGCGTCCCCCGGAATCGGCGTGGATAGGTCTCGCAGAGCCGCTCGAGCGGGTCGTGAGCGCCTTCGCCGGAGCGCTCGCCATGATCAAGGACGAGAACCTCCGTGATGGTGCTTCCGCCGCTCTCAGTGTGAGGGAGCGGCTCGTCGTAGACCACCACGTTGGTGGGGAACGCGTCAAGCGACGCAGTGTCGGAATCGACCAGCATCGGGTCGGTGGAGCCTGTGGACTCCAGGTCTACGGCAGGCTCGCCGGTGACGTGGAGTTGGTCGAGGAGGCCCGCGAGGAGGCTCTGGGGGCCGCCCGTGCCTGCGTCGGATGCAGGCTCGTCGGAGAGGCGAACCTCACCGACAAGTTCGGTGAGGCAGCTGGCTGCGCAGGTGATCTCAGCGCCATGCAGCGCGTCGGTGCAAACTCCATCTAGTGTGCCGGGCTGGCTGCGCTCGCCAGGGAGGAAAAGGGTTCCCGTCAGAGCAGGTCTCCGGACGGCGGTGCACCTCGCCCCATGGTGGGCGCCAAATTCGGGGGTTGGGTACGACAAATGCCAAGGGATGGCTTATCATGGTGGGGGCGAGTAGAACGTCGCCGGTGCCTGGAAATGGGATGAGGCGAAGGCATGCACGCCGGCGAATCTTACCCAGCTTCAGGGCTCTCCGTGGAGATAACACCCCTACTGCTGCTCTACGGGGTCTCCGCATGATCACTATGGCAAAGTGAGTACAAAGTTGCTCCTAGAGCTGTTTCCTGGAGGCAGGAGAGGGCAAGGCTAGCTCCCTCCTTCCTATATGGTCTGGTCTAGTGCTAAAGAGGCGATCCCCCTGCATGGGTGCCCCGGGGGGCTTATATAGGCCCGCCCCCCAGGGTTACAATGGTAATCCGGCTGGGCGCGGGTCCCAGCCGTCTGTCTCTCAGGTCGCCGTCCTCTCCGCCGACTGCTGGGGCCCGCCGACTAGTGGGCCCCGACGGCTACGGACTATTGTAGCCATGCAACTGATGATGCCCGCTTGGTCATGGGGTCATGGCAACAGTGCCACCGCCTAACGGGCAATCACTGTTGCCATTCCCGTCTTGTCTGGTTAATGGCGTGCGGGGCCCGTGGGAGGGGCTAGCCGACTCAGGTGAGCCGACTCCCGACGGGGCCGTCTTGTGGTGCTCTCGCCGTCTTCTGTACTCCCGCTGGCGGGTGGGTCCCGCCGTCTCTGGGCCGTACAGTCAGGTCGTCGTGGGCACAGTGCGCCGCCCACGGGGGCTGAGGTCAGGGCGAGCATGGCCACGCGGTGACCGTACCCCGTCCCGTCCATTGTGGCGAAGGCCGGAGGTGGTTGGAGTCGCGGGCTGACTCCCCATAGCTGGCTTCTCTGGAAGCCATCAATAGGAGTCGGCCCCTCTTGAAGTCGCCACGGGGACTCGGTCGTGAAGGGGCAGTCGGCAGCCCTGCCTACGACTTCCTGAAGGCGACTCCTTATCGTGGGATCTTGAGGGGCGCAGCCGGCCCCGATGTCTCGAAAGATTCTGGGGCTCGGGTTTGCCCTACCCGTGGCCCATTACTCCGACATTGCTCTTGTCGCTGCTTTTGGCAAATTGCTAGGAGTACTTCTGCTGCCATCATCTGAGGAACTGGAGGGACTAGTGTCCTCACTCATGTGAATCTTCTATTCTTCCCTGTTCTGGCTGTCACTTTGGTCTGACATGATGAGAACTCTGACTGCTGACCCTGTGAATAGTTATGGATGAGATAGAATGGATGAGCATCACAAAATGCAGAGATTTATGCAAAAGAATGATTCAAAAAACTTAGTTTTAGTTTTCCACAGAAAGCATTTTGGATCAACCGATTTTCAAACTCGGTGATACCGAAGCAGTTTTGGAACCTAAACTAGTGATCTCGGTTAGACCGAGTCACAGTTCGGTGACACCGAGACTGCTAGGGTTTCACTGAGTCCTAAAATCGGTCACACCGATTAGCAATTCTCGGTCAGACCGAGAGTTACTAGTGCAATGGCGTTAGTCGAATCGGTGGGACCGAGTTTTTCAACTGGGTGGGTCCGAGATGGTTTCGGCGGAAACCTAACCCTAAATTTTCAAATCGCATCTATTCTACGGATTGTTTTGACTGGATAGATGTGTTTCAATCGTGGCAAGAATCATAATGTACACAATGTGCTGAGAATCAGTCGAGGATAGCACTGTGATCGAGTTCATACCCTAATTCGGCAATGAACTCACTACGGCGGCAACGGCGGGGATGAAATCCGTTGACGGCGGCGGAGACCAGCGACAGGAGGCGGCTGACAACGAAGTCGATGACCCGGTGACCTAGAAGGCGGAGCGAGCTATGCGCGGGCGAGAGGTTTGGAGAAAGTTTTCCAAAATTTTGCCCGTGTGTATATATAGCCCGACACTGTCGGTGTGACTGAGTTGAGCAACTCGGTGGCACCGAGATGCATAACTGTTGACAGTTACAGCAACTCGGTGAGACCGAAAAGTTCGAATCGGTTGCATCGAGATTGAAAACCTAGATCGACTTAGTGATCTCGGTATGACTGAAATGGAAGAATCGGTCAGACCAAAACACACAAAGAAGTTTTGGAAGTTTAAGTCTATGATGAATCGGGGACTCCAAGTGCTCCTCACACAGAGTGGTTCGAATCTGACTTGATCAAATTTTGTGATGTAGCATGAATAGAGTTTGAGACAAGAAAAGCATAGATAGCTAGAGAAGGTTCTTAGGCATTCATGTCCATTCACTTGGCTAAAGAAAAAGAAACCAATCAACCAAAGCAACAAGTGGATGTCCTCGAATGAGTTAAATATGCACCCAACATGTTCACACAATAAGATGGCAAATGAAATATGTGGCAAAGCATGCACAACCAATTCTAGCATCTATCAAACAATTAGCGATGAATAGGTCATCTATATATGAGTATATTGACTTAGGAGTCAAATGAGAACATTTGATCATAGGTCATACTCATTGTTTAAGCTCAAGTGGGGTTACCACTTTTACATAATGCATTGATGTGTTCACATATTAGAGTTGCTTTGACTCAATTCTTAGAGTTAAGCTCCCCCTAGATGTGAGATCCCCCCTTAGAGGGATGGACTAACCTTGGGTTTTGTCGATGATGACTTCATGTAGGTGTTGAAGATGTGGATGCTTAATGTTGATGTAGATCATTTGGAGCAATCCTTTGGAGTGAGTTGCACTTTCAATACCTACATGGGTTAGTCCCACAAGGAACAAACAAGAATATCCATAGACATAAAGTGATGCACACACAAGATGATGTCCATGAAAACATTAGGATACCTTGTCCCTTGCCTTTCCAACATGAGGGTTTGTGACTCCTTGAACTAGTGCAAGATATGGAAGTTGATTGCACTTGTCCTTGCCATAATGATATGAGTGAAGAATGTTGGTGGAGTCACCCTCAAGAACTCTCTAGTTCTTCTTCTTCGGTATCCAGATCATCTTGATGGGAATCCTTGGAGTTGTAGTTGTACTTGATGAAGTAGAACTTGACATAGTCTTGGGAACCCACTTGACCAAGGCCTTAGGTGCTTCTTCAAATGCATCAATCTCCTCTTGAAGCTTGTCCTTGCCTTTGTTCTTGTGGTCTTGAGGTGGAAGATCATCTTGTGCTTGTGTTCCCTTGAAGGAAGTAGGATCATACTTCTCTTATTGAGGAACAAACTTCGTCTTGGGGTATTGATCTTCTTCCCACTCAACTCCATTGGCATTGAACTTTCATTCAAAACCAACACCTTGATTCTTCCGGTGCCTTCCTTTCTTGCGTACAATTTCCTCGAATTGCTTATTCCCGACAAGGCCTTTATAAACACCTTTCTCTATAATTCCCTTCAATAAGCTATTTTCTTGCTCAAGTGTAACTTGGCTAAGAGAATCATTAGTGGAATCAAGAGAACTACTAGAAGCAACAATATTGGATTTAGCATTATTATTGTTACTACTACTAGAGGAAGAATCCTTCTTGTTCTTGTTACTATACTTGACTTGAGGCATGTAAGTAGATAAGAGTAAACGTTTGGCAATGTAAGAAGAACTTTTCTTGCGAAGATCATCATTGATTGCCTTTAAGAACTCATGCTCTTGCTCAAGATTGAGCTTTTCAAAGCATAACTTCTCATGAGTCCTCAAAAGTTCCCGATGATCCCCTAAGATAGTTTCATGAGCTAACTTAAGAGTGTTTAGTTCTTTAGTTAAAAGCTCAACCTTCTCCTTATCATTGTCATTCGTTTTATCTTGTTTAGCATGATTAATTGACGTTTCATCATAGTATTCATCACTAGAGTTGTCAATAAGTAAATCATCCTCACCTAACAAGTCATCTTCATCACTATTGAAATCAACATACTCGGGGTGAGTTACCTTAGGGCCTTTAGCCATGAAGCATCTTCCAATTCCTTCATTTGGTGAATCAAATATGTCGTAGGAGTTGGTCGACACAAGTGCTATACCGGCAACACCTTCATCTTGAGTATGTTCAGAGTCGGAGTGATAGCTTCTCTCGGAGTGATGTTCAGAGTCGGATCCGGATACCCATTCACCAACATGAGCTTGATGTCTTCGTTTTGTGTAGCTCTTTGATGACTTGTCCTTCCTTTCCGAATCCTTACTTCTCCGGGATGTTCTTCGTTCATAACGATCATCTCTACTCCTTCTCTCTCTTGGTGGTGATTCTTCTCTTCTACTTCTTCTCTTGGGAGAATCTTCTCTTCTCTTGTAGGGTGTCGTACACTCATTGGAATAGTGTCCGGGTCTCCCACAATTGTAGCAATTGCGCTCTCGACTGGAATATCTTTTGTCATTGTAGGACCTTGACTTAGAGCTTCTTTCTTTGCTTCTACTCTTGTAGAATTTGTTGAAATTCTTCACCATTAAGCTCAATTCTTCATTGAAGGTTTGTTTATCACTTCATGATGTAGGAGCTTCACATGAGGCTTTGTAAGCACCACTTGACTTGTTGTGAAGTTCCTCTTTATCCTTGAGTGACATCTCATGAGCAACGATTCTACCAATGACCTCCGTTGGCTTGAGATTCTTGTAATTGGGCATCATTTGAATCAATGTGCACACGGTATCATACTTTCCATCCAATGCTCTTAGGATCTTCTTGATGATGAATCTTTCGGTCATCTCTTCACTTCCTAAGCTAGCAATCTCATTTGTGATAAGAGCAAGCCTAGAGTACATTTCAGCGACACCTTCACCATCCTTCATTTTGAACTTGTCAAGCTGACTTTGGAGCACATCCAACTTGGATTCCTTGACGGAGTCGGTACCTTCATGCATATCAATCAAAGTATCCCAAATTTCCTTTGCATTCTCAAGACGGCTGATTTTGTTGAATTCTTCGGGGCACAATCCATTGAAGAGGACATCACAAGCTTGAGCGTTGAATTGCAGCATCTTCAATTCATCCGCGCTAGCTTCACGGTTTGGTTCCCTCCCATCAAAGAATTCACCTTGCAAGCCAATACACACAATAGCCCAAACGGCGGGGTTATGTCCGAGAATATGCATTTTCTTCTTATGCTTCCAACTGGCAAAATTAGTGCCATCAAAGTAAGGACCTCTATGGTGATAATTTCCCTTGCTAGACGCCATACTCTCCTAGGTTGTCAAACCAAGGCTATGACCACCAAAAGCTATGGAAATCAAAGCAAATGGAGACCAAAGCTCTGGTACCACTTGTAGGACCTTGAAGTATGTCTAGAGGGGGGTGATTAGACTACTTGACCAATTAAAAACTTAACATTTTCCCAATTTTAGACTTTGGCAGATTTTAGCTATCTTTGCACAAGTCAAGCAATCTTCACACAATTCAAGCAAGCATGCAAAGAGTATATGAGCAGCGGAAATTAAAGCATGCAACTTGCAAGAATGTAAAGGGAAGGGTTTGGAGGATTCAAACGCAATTGGAGACACGGATGTTTTTGTCGTGGTTCCGATAGGTGGTGCTATCATACATCCACGTTGATGGAGACTTCAACCCATGAAGGGTAACGGTTGAGCGAGTCCATGGAGGGCTCCACCCAAGAAGGGTCCACAAAGAAGCAACCTTGTCTATCCCACCATGGCCGTCGCCCACGAAGGACTTGCCTCACTAGCGGTAGATCTTCACGAAGTAGGCGATCTCCTTGCCCTCACAAACTCCTTGGTTCAACTCCACAATCTTGTCGGAGGCTCCCAAGTGACACCTAGACAATCTAGGAGACACCACTCTCCAAGAAGTAACAAATGGTGTGTTGATGATGAACTCCTTGCTTGTGCTTCAAATGATAGTCTCCCCAACACTCAACTCTCTCTCATAGGATTTGGATCTGGTGAAAAGAAGATTTGAGTGGAAAGCAACTTGGGGATGGCTAGAGATCAAGATTCATATGGTAGGAATGGAATATATTGGCCTCAACACATGAGTAGGTAGTTCTCTCTCAGAAATGGTAAGTTGGAAGTGTAGGTTTGTTCTGATGGCTCTCTCCACGAATGAAGAGGAGGTGGAGGGGTATATATAGCCTCCACACAAAATCTAACCGTTACACACAATTTACCAATCTCGTTGGGACCGAATCAACAAACTCGGTCGGACCGATTCAGTAAACCTAGTGACCATTAGTGATTTCGGTGGGACCGACATGCAACTCGGTGGGACCGATATGGTTAGGGTTAGGGCATAACGTAATCTCGGTGAGACCGATTACACAAACTTGGTGAGACCGATTTTGGTAATTAGCTAACCAGAGAGTTGGTCAGGCAAACTCGGTGGGACCGATTCGCTCATTTCGGTGAGACTGAAATGTTACAAAAAGGAAATAGAGAGTTTACATTGCAATCTCGGTGGGACCGATCGCTCACTTCGGTTAGACCGGAACGTTACGAAGGGAAACAGAGAGATTGCAATCCCATCTCGGTGAGACCGAGATCCCTATCGGTGAGACTGATTTGCCTAGGGTTTGTGGCAGTGGCTACGACATCTGAACTCGGTGGCGCCGGATAGAAAGAATCGGTGGGACCGATTTTGACTTTAGGTTTAGGTCATATGTGGATATGAGAAAGTAGTTGAGGGTTTTTGGAGCATATCACTAAGCACTTGAAGCAAGAGGCTCATTAAGCAACACCTCATCCCTCCTTGATAGTATTGGCTTTTCCTATAGACTCAATGTGATCTTGGATCACTAAAATATAAAATGTAGAGTCTTGAGCTTTTGAGCTTGAGACAATCCTTCTGTCCTTAATATTTTGAGGGATCCACTTTCATCATCCATGCCATGCCATTCATTGAGCTTTCCTGAAATATTTGTCTTGGAATAGTATTAGCTCAATGAGCTATATGTTGATATGAATTACCAAAACCACCTAGGGATAGTTGCACTTTCAGATGGCCTCTACTGTCCAGGAGAAGGATATTAAGAAACTTCGGGAGGCCGGGTATCTGGCCAAGAAGATCGGCCACCGCCTTCCGACGCCGGGACAGATTGTCCCTACTCCGGAACCCCACGAGAGGGTTGTATTCCTCCCTCAGTTTGTCCGCGGGCTAGGGTTTCCCCTCCACCCATTTGTTCGCGGCCTTATGTATTACTATGGGATCGATTTTCATGATCTATCCCCCAATTCCTTCCTCAACATCTCGACATTCATCGTCGTGTGCGAGGCCTTCCTCCACATCTCACCACACTTCGGATTATGGCTGAACATTTTCAATGTGAAGCCCAAGGTGGTGAGCAGCGAGCACGCCGAGTGCGGAGGAGCCATGGTGAGCAAGATGCCCAACGTCACATGGCCATCAGGTACCTTCAATGATTTCATCAAAGGGTGGCAACAACAGTGGTTCTATGTCACTGAGCCACGCAGCGCAAAATGGGTCGCGGCTCCCGAGTTCCAATCTGGAGCTCCATTGCAGCTTACGCCCTGGCCCAAGAAGGGCCTGAACTGGTCTTCGCCATACGAGATGGCGGTGCTCCAGGCGCGTATCAAGGGTATGGAAGACAAGAACATCAAACTTGTCAACATTGTCCAGGTGATGTTAGTTCGCCGGACTCTCCCTTGTCAACACAGAGCTTGCAATTTATGGGAATTCGACCCGGCCAAGCACCAGACCCTACTAGGGTTCTTCGACTCATTGCACGAAGACATCTGGAAGGTGCTCTTTAAGTCCGGCAAATCATGGCTGGATTTAGCCGAGGACCGCGGGTACCAATTGTCCCGACCCGCGAGTTCGGTAAGTCTTTGTATGTTGGCAAGCCATATGATTTATCTGCATAATCCAAGGGGAACGCTTAATGTATTTTCCAACAACTCTCTTAAGGTTGGACAAAGAAGGCAGGGCGGATCTACTGCCCGGCCCCGCTAACATAAGAACAAGCCGGACCACTTCTGACAAAGATGCTGGTCCCGGCGCCTTACAAGGCGCCAAAGAAGAAAGCCGAGAAAGAGGCCAAAGAGACCAGGGGCGGCCTTCGTCGCCAAGGTACTTCAGACATAGTATCCGAGGACTCTGAGGCCCACTCTTCCTCCAAAGAGGACGAGGAAGAGGAGGAAAGTCGATCCCCCCAGTGAGGGGGAGAAAGAAAAGGATGGCCTCCACACACTTGGAGGCTGAGTCGCCTAAGAAGGAAAAAAAACCCTTTCCGGATGAGTCCGCCACCGCCACCGATAGCAGCCCGGAGTGGGATCCTAGGGTCCATCCCCTGGTTAAATCATGAGTATATAAAACCCGGACACGTTTGTATATCTAGACTCACTATTATATAGCGTTTAACGCATTGAGTCACGCCTTTTTTGCAGTCTGGCCAGGTCCCGCGCCGAGCAATCCTCATCGGAGGATTCACTGGGTTCGGACGCTATGGACAGCGGGACTCCCCCGTCGGCCCCCTCCCCAAAACACATGGACGACACTGAGGTATCATCCCAAAGGGTCCCGGGCCGAGGAGGGGCTGGGGAGACCGTCAAGGCGGCGCCATAGGGTCAAACCTCGGCGGCCGGTCACACGGGGAAAAATGCCCCCATGGACACCGACGGCGGGGGTTATCTTGAATTCGGTCCCCAGCCGGACACAGTTCCGGAGACCACACGGCCCCGGAACCAGGGGGGCAACCTCCCACGACAGAAGGGGGTGCGCCTGTTCCACTGGCAACCTCTGCCCAGCCAGAGGTGCCGGATACCTTATCAGCAGCGCTGAGGAACGCTTCCATCATTGAATAACATCGTGCCCTTATGGGTGCGGTGGTTGAGAAGATTCAGTCTGCGGAAAGCAGGCTGACTGAAGCCTGCATCAGCCATATAACGGACTTTGAGGTATATTGTGAGGTTTCAAAGAGTGTCATAGTATAGATAGTAGCCCCCTATACACCGTTCGGTGTTCAGACAAAAAAGCCAGACAGAGGATCAAATATATGTTCGCAGGAGACTTACCTTGTAGTACCTCTCCCTCTTTTGTTTTTCTAAGCAGGCGTCTATGATGACTGCCGCCTCTCATACTGCGGAAGTATCCAGACTGAAGCAGAGTCTGGAGCGGGCCGAAGAAGAGCTCGGCCAAATGAAGAAGTAGTTGAAGGATAACCAAGGTATGCAAAAAACCTTGTTTGTATTCACTATGAATGAATAATTGAGTATGACAAAAAAAATCATGATATGCTCTAGGAGCGACGGCCAAAGTCGAGGCTCTTAAGAAGGCAGTGCTCGAGGCCGAGAAGAAGGCGGCCAAAGAGCAGGCCCTTCGTGAAAAGCACGAGGCCAGGGTTATTGAAGTTCAGCAAGAGCTCCAAGAGGCCGTGAAGAAGTGCGAGACCTTGGAGCCGAGTTTAACGGAGAAAGAATCCGAACTCACCAAGGCTCATCAAGCCACACACGATGCCCGGGGCAAAGCCCAAGGTGCCCTTCAGGAAATCCAGGAGGCCAAAAAGACCACGGCGGGTAAGGCTTTTTCCATGCAAAGCAAATATTTGAAAATCATGTTACTAATCCGAATTCGGATTTCTCTAGGGGTGTTTGCAGAACTGCCGCGCAGCGTATCTGATGCCGCACAATTATACTGAGCCAAAGAAAGGAGCTCTACGGAGAAGCTATGTTGGTCGCAATATCTAGCGCTAGAGCATCGAATGCCCTTTGCCGATCAACTGAAACAACTGATCGAGCTGCATAGGGCAGCCGAACTAGCCATGAAGGATTTAATTATCCGGCTATGGCCCACCAAGGCGATTCCCAGCAGCTACCTCGGGCTCGTGAAGCGGCTTGTAAGTGCCTGCCCTCAACTTGAAGTCATCAAGCGATTGGTCTGTATGGAAGGTGCGTGAATGGCTTCCACCTGTGCAAAGGTGCACTGGGCGAAGATGGATGCCGAAAAGCTGATGACCGAAGGACCGCCTGCGGGGAAGGAGTGATACGTCCATTTTGCATCATGCTTTTATGACAATATTTATTGCATTATGGGCTGCTATTCCACGTTTTGTCACGATACTTATGGCTAGTCTCCCTTATTTTACAAGGTTTATATGAAGAGGGAGAATGCCGGCAGCTGGAATTCTGGGCTGGAAAAGGAGCAAATACTGGAGGCCTATTTTATGTAACTCCAAAAGTCCTGAAACTCCACAGAATACCTTGAAATAAATGAAGAAAAAACGTCGCCAAAGATGAAGGCCAGGGGGCCCACACCCTGCTCACGAGGGTGGGGGTGCCCCCCCCCTAGGCGTGCCCCCCTACCTCGTGGGCCCCCTGGTGGCTCTCCGATGCCCATCTTCTCCTATATGAAGTCTTTCGATGAGAAAAAGATCGACAAGAACCTTTCGGGTCGAGACTCCGCCGCCACGAGGCGGAACCAATCTAGGGCTCTGGCAGAGCTGTTCTCCCGGGGACACTTCCCTCCGGGAGGGGGAAATCATCACCATCGTCATCACCAACGCTCCTCTCAGCGGGAGAGGGTAATCTCCATCAACATATTCACCAGCACCATCTCATCTCCAAACCCTAGTTCATCTCTTGTATCCAATTCTTGTCTCCAAGTGCGGGATTGGTGCTAGTAGGTTGCTAGTAGTGTTGATTACTCTTTGTAGTTGATGCTAGTTGGTTTATTTGGTGGAAGACCATATGTTCAGATCTTTATGCACATTATTACCGCTCTGATTATGAACATGAATATGCTTTTTGAGTAATTATGTTTGTTCCTGAGGACAAGGGAGAGGTCTTGCTATTAGTAGTCATGTGAATTTGGTATTCGTTCGATATTTTGATAAGATGTATGTTGTCTAACCTCTAGTGGTGTTATGTGAACGTCGACTACATAACACTTCACCATTATTTGGGCCTAGAGGAAGGCATTGGGAAGTAATAAGTAGATGATGGGTTGCTAGAGTGACAGAAGCTTAAACCCTAGTTTATGCGTTGCTTCGTAAGGGGCCGATTTGGATCCACAGGTTTCATGCTATGGTTAGGTTTACCTTAATACTTTTGTTGTAGTTGAGGATGCTTGCAATAGAGGTTAATCATAAGTGGGATGCTTGTCCAAGTAAGGGCGGTACCCAAGCACTGGTCCACCCACATATCAAATTATCAAAGTATTGAATGCGAATCATATGAGCGTGATGAAAACTAGCTTGACGATATTCCCATGTGTCCTCGGGAGCGCTTTTCCTATTATAATAGTTTGTCCAGGCTTGTCCTTTGCTACAAAAAGGATTGAGCCACCTTGCTGCACCTTATTTACTTTTATTACTTGTTGCTCGTTACAATTTATCTTATCACAAAACTATCTGTTACCATTTATTTCAGTACTTGCAGAGAACACCTTGCTGAAAACCACTTATCATTTCCTTCTGCTCCTCGTTGGGTTTGACACTCTTACTTATCGAAAGGACTACGATAGATCCCCTATACTTGTGGATCATCAAGACTCTTTTCTGGCGTCGTTGCCGGGGAGTGAAGCGCCTTTGGTTGGTGGAATTTGGTAAGGAAAATTTTATTTAGTGTGCTGAAATTTTCTGTCACTTGTTACTATGGAAAGTAATTGTCTGAGGATCTTGTTCGGGGTATCTTCACCCCATCCAGCAGAGCAAAGAGTTGTTCCTCAACCTACTCAACCTACTGAACCTATTGAAAATGAAACTCCTTTCGAGATTCCTTCGGGTTTGATGGAAAAACTGCTAGCTAACACTTTTACAGGAGATGGAACAAAGCATCCTGATGAACATCTACGTTATGTGGATGATGTTTGTGGATTATTTAAGCTTGCAGGTATACCCGATGATGCTGTTAAGCAGAAGGCTTTCCCTTTATCTTTGAAGGGAGACGCATTGACATGGTACAGGCTATGTGATGATATGAGATCATGGAATTATAAAAGATTGAAATTGGAATTTCATCAAAAGTATTACCCTATGCATCTTGTTCATCGTGATCGCAATTATATATATAATTTTTGGCCTCGCGCAGGAGAAAGCAACGCTCAAGCTTGGGGGAGGCTTAAATCAATGTTATATTCATGCCCCAATCATGAGCTCGCAAGAGAAGTAATTATGCAAAGTTTTTATGCTCGGCTTTCTGATAACAATCGCTCCATGCTCGATACTTCTTGTGCTAGCTCTTTCTTGATGAAGAATATTGAATTCAGATGGAATTTACTAGATAGAATTAAACGCAACTCCAAAGATTGGGACCTCGATGAAGGTAAGGAGAGAGGTATGACACCCAAGTTTGATTGTGTTAAATCTTTTATGAACACCGATATTTTTCGTAAGTTTAGCACTAAGTATGGACTTGACTCTGAGATAGTAGCTTCTTTCTGTGAATATTTTGCTACTTATGTTGATCTCCCCAAGGAGAAGTGGTTTAAATATCATCCCCCCATAGAAGTTAAAGTAGCTGCACCTATTAAAGTTGAAGAAAAGATTGTCACTTATAATGATCCTATCGTTCCCACTTCTTATGTTGAGAAACCACCTTTCCTTGTTAGAATGAAGGATCATGCTAAAGCTTCAACTGTTGTTCGTAAAAGCAACATTAGAACTTATACACCTCCTAAACAAGTCAAAGTAGAACCTAATATTGCTATTGTTAAAGATCTCTTGTCTGATAATATCGATGGGCATGTTATTCAATTCCAGGGTGAGACTGCCAGAATTGCTAAACCTTGTGATAAAGATAAACATAGACCTGTGGTGGGCGTGCCTGTTATTTCTGTTAAAATAGGATATCATTGTTATCATGGCCTATGTGATATGGGTGCTAGTGCTAGTGTT
Source organism: Triticum dicoccoides (assembly GCF_002162155.2). Lineage (NCBI taxonomy): Eukaryota > Viridiplantae > Streptophyta > Magnoliopsida > Poales > Poaceae > Triticum > Triticum dicoccoides. The sequence continues at coordinate 691,978,530 of NC_041383.1, read as the reverse complement.
ATACCTTATGAATTATATAAAGAAATTAAGCATGAAATTGCACCTGCTGAGTTAGAAGAAATTGATGTCACAATTAAACTCGCCAATAGAGATACTATTTCACCAGTGGGAATTGTTAGAGATGTTGAAGTCTCGTGTGGAAAAACTAAATATCCTGCTGGTTTTCTTGTTCTCAGTTCCCCGCAAGATAGCTTTTGTCCCATTATATTTGGTAGACCTTTCTTGAGTACTGTTAATGCTAAGATAGACTGTGAAAAGAATGTTGTTACTATTGGCTTGGATAATATGGTTCATGAGTTTAATTTCTCTAAATTTATTAAACAACATCGTGAGGAAGAATTGCCTAGTAAGGATGAAATTATTGGTCTTGCCTCTATTGCTGTACCTCCTAGTGATCCTTTAGAACAGTATTTGCTAGACCATGAAAATGATATGTTCATGAATGAAAGAAGGGAAATAGATGAAGTATTCTTTAAACAGGAACCTATTCTGCAACACAATTTTCCTGTTGAAATCCTAGGGGATCCCCCTCCACCCAAGGGTGATCCCGTATTTGAGCTTAAACCGTTCCCTGATAATCTTAAATATGCTTATCTTGATGAAAAGAAAATATATCCTGTCATTATTAGCGCTAACCTTTCAGAGCATGAAGAGGAAAGATTATTGAAAACTCTAAAGAAGCACCGTGCTGCTATTGGATATACTCTGGATGATCTTAAGGGCATTAGTCCCACTCTATGTTAACATAAAATAAATTTGGAAGCCGATGCCAAACCAGTTTGTGATCCTCAACGATGTTTGAATCCTAAAATGAAAGAAGTGGTAAGAAAAGAAATACTCAAGCTTCTGGAGGCAGGTATAATTTATCCTGTTGCTGATAGTCAGTGGGTAAGTCCTGTCCATTGTGTCCCTAAGAAGGGAGGTATTACAGTTGTCCATAATGATAAAGATGAATTGATCCCTCAAAGAATTATCACAGGTTATATGATGGTAATTGATTTCCGTAAATTAAATAAAGCTACTAAGAAAGATCATTACCCCTTACCTTTTATTGATCAAATGCTAGAAAGGTTATGCAAACATACACATTATTGCTTTCTAGATGGTTATTCTGGTTTCTCTCAAATACCTGTGTCAGCTAAAGATCAATCAAAGACTACTTTTACATGCCCTTTTGGTACTTTTGCTTATAGACGTATGCCTTTTGGTTTATGTAATGCACCTACTACCTTTCAAAGATGCATGATGGCTATATTCTCTGACTTATGCGAAAAGATTTGTGAGGTTTTCATGGATGACTTTTCCGTCTATGGTTCCTCTTTTGATGATTGCTTAAGCAATCTTGATCGAGTTTTGCAGAGATGTGAAGAAACTAATCTTGTCTTGAATTGGGAAAAGTGCCACTTTATGGTTAATGAAGGTATTGTCTTGGGGCACAAAGTCTCTGAAAGAGGTATTGAAGTCGATCAAGTCAAGGTTGATGCTATTGAAAAGATGCCATGTCCCAAGGACATCAAAGGTATAAGAAGTTTCCTTGGTCATGCCGGATTTTATAGGAGGTTCATTAAGGACTTCTCAAAAATTTCTCGGCCTTTGACTAATTTATTACAAAAAGATGTACCATTTATCTTTGATGATGATTGTGTAGAAGCATTTGAAATACTTAAGAAAGCACTAGTCTCTGCACCTGTTGTTCAGCCACCTGATTGGAATTTACCCTTTGAAATTATGTGTGATGCTAGTGATTATGTTGTAGGTGCTATTTTAGGGCAGAGAGTTGATAAGAAATTAAATGTTATCCATTATGCTAGTAAGACTCTATACAATGCTCAAAGAAATTATGCTACTACTGAAAAGGAGCTTTTAGCAGTGGTGTTTGCTTGTGATAAGTTTAGACCTTATATTGTTGATTCCAAAGTTACTATTCACACTGATCATTCTGCTATTAAATATCTTATGGAAAAGAAGGATGCAAAACCTAGGCTTATTAGATGGGTTCTCCTGCTCCAAGAATTTGACTTGCATATTGTTGATAGAAAAGGAGCTGAGAACCCCGTTGTAGATAACTTATCTAGGTTAGAGAATGTTCTTAATGACCCACTACCTATTGATGATATCTTTCCTTATGAACAATTAAATGTCATGAGCACTTCTCGTAGTACTCCTTGGTATGCTGATTATGCAAATTATATTGTTGCTAAATTTATACCACCTAGCTTCACATACCAGCAAAAGAAAAAGTTTTTCTATGACTTGCGACATTACTTTTGGGATGATCCACATCTTTATAAAGAAGGAATAGATGGTGTCATTAGACGTTGTGTACCTGAGCATGAACAGGAACAGATCCTATGCAAGTGTCACTCCGAAGCTTATGGAGGACACCATGCTGGAGATAGAACTGCACATAAGGTATTGCAATACGGTTTTTATTGGCCTACTCTCTTCAAAGATGCCTGTAAGTTTGTTTTGTCTTGCGATGAATGTCAAAGAATTGGTAATATTAGTAGACATCAAGAAATGCCTATGAATTATTCGCTTGTTATTGAGCCATTTTATGTTTGGGGCTTTGATTATATGGGATCTTTTCCTGCCTCTAATGGATATACACATATTTTAGTTGTTGTTGATTACGTTACTAAGTGGGTGGAAGCTATTCCAACTAGTAGTGCTGATCATAACGCATCTATTAAAATGCTTAAGGAAGTTATTTTTCCGAGGTTTGGAGTCCCTAGATATTTAATGACTGATGGTGGTTCACACTTCATTCATGGTGCTTTCCGTAAGATGCTTGCTAAATATGACGTTAATCATAGGATTGCATCTCCTTATCACCCTCAGTCTAGTGGTCAAGTAGAATTGAGCAATAGGGAGCTCAAATTAATTTTGCAAAAGACTCTTAATAGGTCTAGAAAGAATTGGTCCAAGAAACTTGATGATGCATTATGGGCCTATAGAACTGCATATAAAAATCCTATGGGTATGTCTCCGTACAAAATGGTCTATGGAAAAGCTTGTCACTTACCTCTCGAACTAGAACATAAGGCATATTGGGCCATTAAAGAGCTCAACTATGATTTCAAACTTACCGGTGAGAAGAGGTTATTTGATATTAGCTCACTTGATGAATGGAGAGCCCAAGCTTATGAAAATGCCAAGTTGTTTAAAGAAAAGGTTAAAAGATGGCATGACAAAAGGATACAAAAGCGTGAGTTTCATGTAGGTGATTATGTATTGCTATACAACTCTTGTTTAAGATTTTTTGCAGGTAAGCTTCTCTCTAAGTGGGAAGGTCCCTACGTTATCGAGGAGGTCTATCGTTCCGGTGCCATAAAAATCAACAACTTCGAAGGCACAAATCTGAAGGTGGTAAACGGTCAAAGGATCAAACACTATATCTCAGGTAACCCTATAAATGTTGAAACTAATATTATTGAAATCGTGACCCCGGAGGAATACATAAAGGACACTTTCCAGAATGTTCCAGACTCCGAAAAGGAATAGGTATGTGGTACGGTAAGTAAACTGACTCCAAAACAATTTTTAAGGCAATATTTCTCCGTTTTGGAATATTTAGAAAAATAGAAACATAAGCAGCAGTCCGAGGAGGACATGAGGCCTCCACGAGGGTGGAGGGCGCGCCCTACCCCACTGGGCGCGCCCCCTACCTCGTGAGCACCTCGTGTGCCCTCCGGACTCTGTTTCCTTGCACGACACGTATTTTGGTTGGTAAAAATTCATTATATATACTCCCGAAGGTTTTGACTCTCGTATCACGCAAATATCCTCTGTTTTCGTTTCGAGCTGTTGCTGCTGCAGATTAAAGCAAGATGTCATCTAAAGATTCGCAGGGAGAAAGCTATGTGGCTGATTTCCTTGCAGACCCTAAGGTCTACGGAGACTTGGACCATAGTGGCTGGACCACAGAAAAAGAAGACTATGAGCCGAAGGAGAAGGAGGAAACAAGCTCAGACGAAGATGAAGTTCCGCTACCTCAACCAGGGGATATGCATGTGGAGTTTAAAAAGTCAAGTCTACCTGATAGAGCAAAGAAGCCAAAGATCGAGTTTATCCCTTTTTGTCTCTTGCAGGAAAATAAGCAAGAACTATGCAAAAGAGTATTAAGTCTTGAGCGGGAGATCGAAGAACTAAGAGAACAAAACATTATACTCAAGCGTAAATTGAGGAAGAAGCCACCGATAATACCTCCACCGCCAACCACAAAGAAGGAGAAATAATCACATGGGTATGGGCACTCCCCTTAGCAACTGCCAAGCTTGGGGGAGGTGCCCTGGTATCGTATCACCATCACAACTCCTATCTTTACAGTTTTTCTTAGTTCGATCCTATTAGTAGTATCTTGATTTAGTAGAATAAAGTCATGGGATGATCTAGTTTTGAGTTTTGCTTTACGATCCTTCTTTGTAATCGAGTCCGTGATCTATATAATAAAGATTAGTGTTGAGTCAAGGGCTTGATTATTTTGCCATGATCTTGGGTAAGTAGAAGAAAAGAATAAAAGGAATCAAGAAGCTCATATTGATCTTAGTGAAAGTAATGACTTCACATAGAAAGAGTATGATGATTAAAAGTTGTTGGGAGTTGGCAAATATAGCTTTGGTCATAGTTGCAATTAATAGGAAGTAATAAGGAAAGAGAGGTTTCACATATAGATATATTATCATTGACATCTTTTATGATTGGGAGCACTCATTAAAATATGACATGCTAAAGAGTTGAGGTTGGACAAGGAAGATAACATAATGAGTTATGTTTTCTTACATTCGAGATAAAGTATGTTGTCATGGATCCTCTACCGTGTTGAGCTTGCCTTTCCCCCTCATTCTAGCCAAATTCTTAGCACCAAGTAGAAATACTACTTGTGCTTCCAAACACCCTTAAACCAGTTTTGCCATGAGAGTCCACCATATCTACCTATGGATTGAGTAAGATCCTTCAAGTAAGTTGTCATCGATGCAAGCAATAAAAATTGCTCTCTAAATATGCATGACTTATTAATGTAGAGAAATAAGCTTTGTATGAACTTGTTGTGGACGCAATAAAAGCGACGGACTACATAATAAAGGTTCACACGCAAGGGGCAATATAAAGTGATGTTCTTTTGCATTAAGATTTTGTGCATCAACCCTAAATGCGCATGACAACCTCTGCTTCCCTCTGCGAAGGGCCTAACTTTTATTATTATCCTCTACCTTATAAGAGTCACGGTGACCTCACCTTTCCTTTTTCATTTTATCCTTTGGCAAGCTTAGCATGTTGGAAAGAGTATGATATACATATCTAATTGGATGTGGGGGAGCATGAATTATTATTGTTGACATTACCCTTGAGGTAAAAGGTTGTGGGGCAAAACTATAAGCCCCTATCTTTCTTTGTGTCCGATTAAAACTCCGTAACCACAAGTATCGCGTGAGTGCTAGCAATTATGAAGGACTAAATGATAGTTGAGTATGTGGACTTGCTTTTAAGCTCTGACATAGACTCTTTCCGATGTAATGATAAATTGCAATTGCTTCAATGACTGAGATTATAATTGTTGGTGCCCAATAATGTTTCTGATTCATGCTTTGGCTTTGTGAATAGATCATTACTTGAACATGGGTAATCATATGACAAAATCTAATTATGTTGCTGTTATGAAATAATCATGATGCCTTCATGTCCCTATCTTGTTTTTATCGACGCCTCTACCTCTAAACATGAGGACATATTTATTGTTATTGACTTTTCGCTTCAGGACAAGCGAGGTCTAAGCTTGGGGGAGTTGATACGTCCATTTTGCATCATGCTTTTATGACAATATTTATTGCATTATGGGCTGTTATTCCACGTTATGTCACGATACTTATGGCTATTCTCCCTTATTTTACAAGGTTTATATGAAGAGGGAGAATGCCGGCAGCTGGAATTCTGGGCTGGAAAAGGAGCAAATATTGGAGGCCTATTTTACGTAACTCCAAAACTCCTGAAACTCCACGGAATACCTTGAAATAAATAAAGAAAAATCATCGCCAAAGATGAAGGCCAGGGGGCCCACACCCTGCTCACGAGGGTGGGGGGCACCCCCCCCCCTGGGAGTGCCCCCCTACCTCGTGGGCCCCCTGGTGGCTCTCCGACGCCCATCTTCTCCTATATGAAGTCTTTCGATGAGAAAAAAATCGACAAGAACCTATCAGGACGAGACTCCGCCGCCACGAGGCGGAACCTTGGCGGAACCAATCTAGGGCTCTGGTAGAGCTGTTCTGCCGGGGACACTTCCCTCCGGGAGGGGGAAATCATCACCATCTTCATCACCAACGCTCCTCTTAGCGGGAGAGGGCAATCTCCATCAACATCTTCACCAGCACCATCTCATCTCCAAACCCTAGTTCATCTCTTGTATCCAATTCTTGTCTCCAAGTGCGGGATTGGTGCTAGTAGGTTGCTAGTAGTGTTGATTACTCTTTGTAGTTGATGCTAGTTGGTTTATTTGGTGGAAGACCATATGTTCAGATCCTTTATGCACATTATTACCCCTCTGATTATGAACATGAATATGCTTTGTGAGTAATTATGTTTGTTCCTGAGGACAAGGGAGAAGTCTTGCTATTAGTAGTCATGTGAATTTGGTATTCGTTCGATATTTTGATAAGATGTATGTTGTTTAACCTCTAGTGGTGTTATATGAACGTCGACTACATAACACTTCACCATTATTTGGGACTAGAGGAAGACATTGGGAAGTAATAAGTAGATGATGGGTTGCTAGAGTGACAGAAGCTTAAACCCTAGTTTATGGGTTGCTTCGTAAGGGGCTGATTTGGATCCACATGTTTCATGCTATGGTTAGGTTTACCTTAATACTTTTGTTGTAGTTGTGGATGCTTGCAATAGAGGTTAATCACAAGTGGGATGCTTGTCCAAGTAAGGGTAGTACCCAAGCACTGGTCCACCCACATATCAAATTATCAAAGTACCGAACGCGAATCATATGAGCGTGATGAAAACTAGCTTGACGATATTCCCATGTGTCCTCGGGAGCGCTTTTCCTATTATAATAGTTTGTCCAGGCTTGTCCTTTGCTACAAAAAGGATTGGGCCACCTTGCTGCACCTTATTTACTTTTATTACTTGTTGCTCCTTACAATTTATCTTATCACAAAACTATCTGTTACCATTTATTTCAGTACTTGCAGAGAACACCTTGCTGAAAACCGCTTATCATTTCCTTCTAATCCTCGTTGGGTTCGACACTCTTACTTATCGAAAGGACTATGATAGATCCCCTATACTTGTGGGTCATCAAGGAGCACCGCAAGCCCGAGTTATATTATGACAGTGTCCTGAAAGGATCCCGCCTAGTAGCGGAGCAATGTGCCAAGCATATTATATTCCCATGAATACATTCATGTTATCCTTTGTAATGTTGAACAAGGTCGTTTATATAATATAATGCCTGTTATTTGGAAAATTTTACCTCCTATGCGACCGTTTTATATATTAATCCTGAGAGTTGCCAGTTGTCGGCTTCTGCCCCCACGTAGGTGAAGGAAATATGCCCTAGAGGCAATAATAAAGTTATTATTTATTTCCTCATATCATGATAAATGTTTATTATTCATGCTAGAATTGTATTAACCGGAAAAATGATACACGTGTGAATACATAGACAAACATAAAGTCACTACTTTGCCTCTACTTGACTAGCTCATTAATCAAAGATGGTTATGTTTCCTAACTATAGACATGTGTTGTCACTTGATTAATGAGATCACATCATTAGGAGAATGATGTGATTGACATGACCCATTCCGTTAGCCTAGCACTTGATCGTTTAGTATGTTGCTATTGCTTTCTTCATGACTTATACAAAGTTCCTGCAACTATGAAGATTGTGCAACTCCCGTTTACCGAAAGAACACTTTGTGTGCTACCAAACGTCACAGCGTAACTGGGTGATTATAAAGGTGCTCTACAGGTGTTTCCGAAGGTACATGTTGGGTTGGCATAATTCGAGATTAGGTTTTGTCACTCCGATTGTCGGAGAGGTATTTCTGGGCCCTCTCAGTAATATCATCACCTAAGCCTTGCAAGCATTGTAACTAATGAGTTAGTTATAAGATGATGTGTTACAGAACGAGTAAAGAGACTTGCCGGTAACGAGATTGAACTAGGTATTGGATACCGACGATCAAATCTCGGGCAAGTAACATACCGATGACAAAGGGAACAACGTATGTTGTTATGCGGTTTAACCGATAAAGATCTTCGTAGAATATGTAGGAACCAATATGAGCATCCAGGTTCCGCTATTGGTTATTGACCGAGAATAGTTCTAGGTCATGTCTACATAGTTCTCGAACCCGTAGGGTCCGCACACTTAACGTTACGACGACATTTTTATTATGAGTTTATAAGTTTTGATGTACCGAAGTTTGTTCGGAGTCCCGGATGTGATCACGGACGTAACGAGGAGTCTTGAAATGGTCGACACATAAAGATTGATATATTGGAAGCCTATATTTGGACATCGGAATCGTTCCGGGTGAAATC
>NC_041383.1:691914636-691969844 GCF_002162155.2 Triticum dicoccoides | reverse complement strand
CAACTAGGAAAGAAGGGAGTCCTACTCCCGATGGGAGTAGGACTCCCCCCTTGGCGCGCACTCCTTGGCCGGCCGCCTCCTCCCCCCTGGCTCCTTTATATACGGGGGCGGGGGGCACCCATAGACACACAAGTTGATCTACGGATCGTTCCTTAGCCGTGTGCGGTGCCCCCCTCCACCATATTCCACCTCGGTCATATCGTCGCGAAGCTTAGGCGAAGCCCTGCGCCGGTAGAACATCATCATCATCACTACGCCGTCGTGCTGACGGAACTCATCCCCGAAGCTTTGCTGGATCGGACCCCGGGGATCCTCATCGAGCTGAACGTGTGCTGAACTCGGAGGTGCCGTACGTTCGGTACTTGGATCGGTCGGATCGTGAAGACGTACGACTACATCAACCGCGTTGTGCTAACGCTTCCGCTTACGGTCTACGAGGGTACATGGAAAACACTCTCCCTTCTTGTTGCTATACCATCACCCTGATCTTGCATGTGTGTAGGAAATTTTTTGAAATTACTACGTTCCCCAACAGTGGCATCTGAGCCTAGGTTTTATGCGTTGATGTTATATGCATGAGTAGAACACAAGTGAGTTGTGGGCGATATAAGTCATACTGCTTACCAGCATGTCATACTTTGGTTCGGTGGTATTGTGAGATGAAGCGGCCCGGACCGACATTACGCGTACGCTTATGCGAGACTGGTTTCACCGTTACGAGCACTCGTGCTTAAAGGTGGCTGGCGGGTGTCTGTCTCTCTCACTTTAGCTGAATCGAGTGTGGCTACGCCCGGTCCTTGCGAAGGTTAAAACAGCACCAACTTGACAAACTATCATTGTGGTTTTTATGCGTAGGTAAGAACGGTTCTTGCTCAAAGCCCGTAGCAGCCACGTAAAATTTGCAACAACAAAGTAGAGGACGTCTAACTTGTTTTTGCAGGGCATGTTGAGATGTGATATGGTCAAGACGTGATGCTATATTTTATTGTATGAGATGATCATGTTTTGTAACCGAAGTTATCGGCAACTGGCAGGAGCCATATGGTTGTCGCTTTATTGTATGAAATGCAAACGCCCTGTAATTGCTTTACTTTATCACTAAGCGGTAGCGATAGTCGTAGAAGCAGTAGTTGGCGAGATGACAATGATGCTATGATGGAGATCAAGGTGTCACGCCGGTGATGATGGTGATCATGACGGTGCTTCGAAGATGGAGATCACAAGCACAAGATGATGATGGCCATATCATATCACTTATATTGATTGCATGTGATGTTTATCCTTTATGCATCTTATCTTGCTTTGATTGACGGTAGCATTTTAAGATGATCTCTCACTAAAATTATCAAGAAGTGTTCTCCCTGAGTATGCACCGTTGCCAAAGTTCGTCGTGCCCAGACACCACGTGATGATCGGGTGTGATAAGCTCTACGTCCATCTACAACGGGTGCAAGCCAGTTTTGCACATGCAGAATACTCAGGTTAAACTTGACGAGCCTAGCATATGCAGATATGGCCTCGGAACACGGAGACCGAAAGGTCGAGCGTGAATCATATAGTAGATATGATCAACATAGTGATGTTCACCATTGAAAACTACTCCATCTCACTTGATGATCGGTTATGGTTTAGTTGATTTGGATCACGTGATCACTTAGATGACTAGAGAGATGTCTGTCCAAGTGGCAGTTCTTAAGTAATATGATTAATTGAACTTAAATTTATCATGAACTTAGTACCTGATAGTATTTTGCTTGTCTATGTTTGTTTGTAGATAGATGGCTCGTGTTGTTGTTCCGTTGAATTTTAATGCGTTCCTTGAGAAAGCAAAGTTGAAAGATGATGGTAGCAATTACACGAACTGGGTCCGTAACCTGAGGATTATCCTCATTGCTGCACAGAAAAGTTACATCCTGGAAGCACCGCTAGGTGCCAGGCCTACTGCTGATGCAACTGACGACGTTAAGAATGTCTGGCAGAGCAAAGCTGATGACTACTCTATAGTTCAGTGTGCCATGCTTTACGGCTTAGAACCGGGTCTTCAACGACGTTTTGAACGTCATGGAGCATATGAGATGTTCCAGGAGTTGAAGTTAATATTTCAAGCAAATGCCCGGATTGAGAGATATGAAGTCTCCAATAAGTTCTACAGCTGCAAGATGGAGGAGAATAGTTCTGTCAGTGAACATATACTCAAAATGTCTGGGTATAATAATCACTTGATTCAACTGGGAGTTAATCTTCCGGATGATAGCGTCATTGACAGAATTCTCCAATCACTGCCACCAAGCTACAAGAGCTTTGTGATGAACTATAATATGCAAGGGATGAACAAGACTATTCCCGAGCTCTTCGCAATGTTAAAAGCTGCGGAGGTAGAAATCAAGAAGGAGCATCAAGTGTTGATGGTCAACAAGACCACTAGTTTCAAGAAAAAGGGCAAAGGGAAGAAGAAGGGGAACTTCAAGAAGAACAGCAAGCAAGTTGCTGCTCAAGAGAAGAAACCCAAGTCTGGACCTAAGCCTGAAACTGAGTGTCTCTACTGCAAGCAGACTGGTCACTGGAAGCGGAACTGCCCCAAGTATTTGGCGGATAAGAAGGATGGCAAAGTGAACAAAGGTATATGTGATATACATGTTATTGATGTGTACCTAACTAGAGCTCGTAGTAGCACCTGGGTATTTGATACTGGTTCTGTTGCTAATATTTGCAACTCGAAACAGGGACTACGGAATAAGCGAGCACTGGCCAAGGACGAGGTGACGATGCGCGTGGGAAACGGTTCCAAAGTCGATGTGATCGCGGTCGGCACGCTACCTCTACATCTACCTTCGGGATTAGTTTTAGACCTGAATAATTGTTATTTGGTGCCAGCGTTGAGCATGAACATTATATCTGGATCTTGTTTGATGCGAGACGGTTATTCATTTAAATCAGAGAATAATGGTTGTTCTATTTATATGAGTAATATCTTTTATGGTCATGCACCCTTGAAGAGTGGTCTATTTTTATTAAATCTCGATAGTAGTGATACACATATTCATAGTGTTGAAACCAAAAGATGCAGAGTTAATAATGATAGTGCAACTTATTTGTGGCACTGCCGTTTGGGTCATATCGGTGTAAAGCGCATGAAGAAACTCCATACTGATGGACTTTTGGAATCACTTGATTATGAATCACTTGGTGCTTGCGAACCGTGCCTTATGGGCAAGATGACTAAAACGCCGTTCTCCGGAACTATGGAGCGAGCAACTGATTTGTTGGAAATCATACATACTGATGTTTGTGGCCCAATGAATGTTGAGGCTCGCGGCAGGTATCGTTATTTTCTCACCTTCACAGATGATTTGAGCAGATATGGGTATATCTACTTGATGAAACACAAGTCTGAAACATTTGAAAGGTTCAAAGAATTTTAGAGTGAAGTAGAAAATCATCGTAACAAGAAAATAAAGTTTCTACGATCTGATCGTGGAGGAGAGTATTTGAGTTATGAGTTTGGCCTACACTTGAAACAATGTGGAATAGTTTCGCAACTCACGCCACCTGGAACACCACAACGAAATGGTGTGTCCGAACGTCGTAATCGTACTTTACTTGATATGGTGCGATCTATGATGTCTCTTACTGATTTACTGCTATCGTTTTGGGGTTATGCTTTAGAGACGGCCGCATTCATGTTAAATAGGGCACCATCAAAATCCGTTGAAACGACGCCTTATGAACTGTGGTTTGGCAAGAAACCAAAGTTGTCATTTCTTAAAGTTTGGGGCTGCGATGCTTATGTGAAGAAACTTCAACCAGATAAGCTCGAACCTAAATCGGAGAAATGTGTCTTCATAGGATACCCAAAAGAGACTATTGGGTACACCTTCTATCACAGATCCGAAGGCAAGACATTCGTTGCTAAGAATGGATCCTTTCTAGAGAAGGAGTTTCTCTCGAAAGAAGTGAGTGGGAGGAAAGTAGAACTTGATGAGATAACTGTATCTACTCCCTTATTGGAAAGTAGTTTATCACGAGAACCAGTTCCTGTGACAACTACACCAATTAGTGAGGAAGCTAATGATAATGATCATGAAACTTCAGATCAAGTTTCTACTGAACCTCGTAGGTCTACAAGAGTAAGATCCACACCAGAGTGGTACGATAATCCTATTCTGGAAGTCATGTTACTTGACCATGATGAACCTACGAACTATGAGGAAGCGATGATGAGCCCGGATTCCGCAAAATGGCTAGAAGCCATGAAATCTGAGATGGGACCCATGTATGAAAACAAAGTATGGACTTTGGTTGACTTGCCCAATGATCGGCAAGCCATTGAGAATAAATGGATCTTTAAGAAGAAGACTGACGCTGATGGTAATATAACTGTCTATAAAGCTCGACTTGTTGCAAAAGGTTTTCGACAAGTTCAAGGGGTTGACTACGATGAGACTTTCTCACCCGTAGCGATGCTTAAGTCCGTCCGAATCATGTTAGCTATTGCTGCATTTCATGATTATTAAATTTGGCAAATGGATGTCAAGACTACATTCTTGAATGGATTTCTAGAAGAAGAGTTGTATATGATGCAGCCGGAAGGTTATGTTGATCCAAAAGGTGTTGACAAAGTGTGCAAGCTACAGCATTCCATTTATGGACTGGTGCAAGCATCTCGGAGTTGGAATAAATGCTTTGATAGTGTGATCAAAGCATATGGTTTTATACAGACTTTTGGAGAAGCCTGTATTTACAAGAAAGTGAGTGGGAGCTCTGTAGCATTTCTAATTTTATATGTAGATGACATATTATTAATTGGAAATGATATAGAATTTCTGGATAGCATAAAAGGATACTTGAATAAAAGTTTTTCAATGAAAGACCTCGGTGAAGCTGCTTACATATTGAGCATCAAGATCTATAGAGATAGATCAAGACGCTTAATAGGACTTTCACAAAGCACATACCTTGACAAAATTTTGAAAAAGTTCAAAATGGATCAGGCAAAGAAAGGATTCTTGCCTGTGCTACAAGGTGTGAAGTTGAGTCAAACTCAATGCCCGACCATAGCAGAAGATAGAGAGAAAATGAAAAATGTTCCCTATGCTTCAGCCATAGGCTCTATCATGTATGCAATGCTGTGTACCAGACCTGACGTATGCTTAGCAATAAGCTTGGTAGGAAGGTACCAAAGTAATCCAGGAGTGGATCACTAGACAGCGGTCAAGAACATCCTGAAATACCTGAAAAGGACTAAGGATATGTTTCTCATATATGGAGGTGACAAAGAGCTAGTCGTAAACGGTTACGTCGATGCAAGCTTTGACACTGATCCGGACGATTCTAAATCGCAAACCGGATACGTATTTTTATTAAACGGTGGAGCTGTAAGTTGGTGCAGTTCTAAACAAAGCGTCGTAGCGGGATCTACATGTGAAGCGGAGTACATAGCTGCTTCAGAAGCAGCAAATGAAGGAGTCTGGATGAAGGAGTTCATTTCCGATCTTGGTGTCATACCTAGTGCATTGGGACCAATGAAGATCTTCTGTGACAATACTGGTGCAATTGCCTTGGCAAAGGAATCCAGATTTCACAAGAGGACCAAGCACATCAAGAGACGCTTCAATTCCATTCGGGACCAAGTCCAAGTGGGAGACATAGAGATTTGCAAGATACATACGGATCTGAATGTTGCAGACCCGTTGACTAAGCCTCTCTCACGAGCAAAACATGATCAGCACCAAGACTCCATGGGTGTTAGAATCATTACTATGTAATCTAGATTATTGACTCTAGTGCAAGTGGGAGACTGAAGGAAATATGCCCTAGAGGCAATAATAAAGTTATTATTTATTTCCTCATATCATGATAAATGTTTATTATTCATGCTAGAATTGTATTAACCAGAAACATGATACACGTGTGAATACATAGACAAACATAAAGTCACTAGTATGCCTCTACTTGACTAGCTCATTAATCAAAGATGGTTATGTTTCCTAACTATAGACATGTGTTGTCATTTGATTAATGAGATCACATCATTAGGAGAATGATGTGATTGACATGACCCATTCCGTTAGCCTAGCACTTGATCGTTTAGTATGTTGCTATTGCTTTCTTCATGACTTATACAAAGTTCCTGCAACTATGAAGATTGTGCAACTCCCGTTTACCGGAAGAACACTTTGTGTGCTACCAAATGTCACAACGTAACTGGGTGATTATAAAGGTGCTCTACAGGTGTTTCCGAAGGTACATGTTGGGTTGGCATAATTCGAGATTAGGTTTTGTCACTCCGATTGTCGGAGAGGTATCTCTGGGCCCTCTCGATAATACTCATCACCTAAGCCTTGCAAGCATTGTAACTAATGAGTTAGTTATAAGATAATGTGTTACAGAACGAGTAAAGAGACTTGCCGGTAATGAGATTGAACTAGGTATTGGATACCGACGATCAAATCTCGGGCAAGTAACATACCAATGACAAAGGGAACAACGTATGTTGTTATGCGGTTTGACCGATAAAGATATTCGTAGAATATGTAGGAACCAATATGAGCATCCAGGTTCCGCTATTGGTTATTGACCGAGAATAGTTCTAGGTCATGTCTACATAGTTCTCGAACCCGTAGGGTCTGCACGCTTAACGTTACGTTGACAGTTTTATTATGAGTTTATAAGTTTTGATGTACCGAAGTTTGTTCGGAGTCCCGGATGTGATCACGGACGTAACGGGGAGTCTTGAAATGGTCGAGACATAAAGATTGATATATTGGAAGCCTATATTTGGACATCGAAATCGTTCCGGGTGAAATCGGAATTTTATCGGAGCACCGGGGGGGTTATTGGGCCTACATGGGCCTCGAGGGAGAAGAGGGAAGGAGGAAGGAGGGGGCCGCACGCCCCTCCCCTTCCTAGTCCGAATAGGACAAGGGAAGGGGGGCGGCGCCCCCCTTTCCTTCCCCTCTTCCTCCTCTTTCCCCCCTTCTCCTATTCCAACTAGGAAAGAAGGGAGTCCTACTCCCGGTGGGAGTAGGACTCCCCCCTTGGCGCGCCCTCCTTGGCCGGCCGCCTCCTCCCCCCTGGCTCCTTTATATACGGGGGCGGGGGCACCCATAGACACACAAGTTGATCTACGGATCGTTCCTTAGCCGTGTGCGGTGCCCCCCTCCACCATATTCCACCTCGGTCATATCGTCGCGAAGCTTAGGCGAAGCCCTGCGCCGGTAGAACATCATCATCTTCACCATGCCGTCTTGCTGACGGAACTCATCCCCGAAGCTTTGCTGGATCGGAGCCCGGGGATCGTCATCGAGCTGAACATGTGCTGAACTCGGAGGTGACGTACGTTCGGTAATTGGATCGGTCGGATCATGAAGACGTACGACTACATCAACCGCGTTGTGCTAATGCTTCCGCTTACGGTCTATGAGGGTACGTGGACAACACTCTCCCTTCTCGTTGCTATACCATCACCATGATCTTGCATGTGCGTAGGAAATTTTTTGAAATTACTACGTACCCCAACAGTAGGAAGTACGGGGGTGTTCGGGATAAAGCTGAACACTCTTTACCCCATTTTTGGGTCCTTGAAGGAGGTATTCAGTGCAACGAACCAGGCAATCGGACTATAAGGCTTTATCACCCTCACTTAGCCATAGGAGTTTGACAAAAGAAAAGGTAGGCGCAGCCCCTGGTGTTCGGAAGACCGCACTAGGGGCTCTATAAGCACCTGATCGGAAGAAAAAGCCGATCTGTCGCACGCTGCATTAGTTATCGCATAATGCGGAAGAAATCCTTAAAGATTTTGTAACCTCTCGAACAGCTGACCAGCTCTCGCCGCATCATGACAGTCAGTTTAGGCTTTCTCTACTAAGGTGCTCGTCTGGAAGAACCGGGACACAATCGCAGTAGTTCTCCCTTTACTACCCTAGCCGATATAGCGGAACGTAGGGTAGTAAGCACAGGATCCGGGCAACCCAACTATTGACTCAAGACATGATTCAGAGCCGATGCATATAATGCAATAAGTTCGGGGTGCCGAACGGCCGTGAGGGTGTTTGGACTTATTGCCGTATTATGGGTACAACGAGGCCCCTGGCATATTAAGGCGTACCGTAGTGTACGACTGTCACTTGACAAAAAATATCAATAAGACAGAACAACAAGTAAGTGTCATATAAACCCGCATGTTGTAATTGAATAATACGTCAAGGTGTACGAGTACAAGTATAGTGATAAAAAAGAAATATGACTTCGGAACCTGCTGAGACCAGGGGGGCTGTGTGCGGATCCGGGGAATAATCGGATGATCATCAAGGGGAATATCTAAGGATTCCCCTACGTGTTCGAGCTGTTTCCCTCCTTCGTATGTTCGTCCCTTCATGGGTCTGGTTGCCAGGCTGTCAGTGATGGCCTAGACAAAAGTGGACCTGCAAAGAAAATTCAAAAAATGTTTGTGTGCCATGGAGCGGTTAAGCCGCATTGAGGGGTCTAACCTAGCCTTGCCTCTGCCTGTTGCCGAAGTGGTTAATTGAGCTCTTGGTGAGCTGGGCTATACTGCCACGGAGTGGTTCAGACTCTTTTGACGGTGCCCGGGAGCCTGGCTGTCGAATGAAGATTCGATTGAAAAATACCACTTTGCGCTCCTACTGCTAAGGCGGTGGTGTGCTCTTCGGTACAGAGGGGTCGTTCGGCTTTGCCATTAACTGTTATGACGCCGTGTGGACCGGGCATCTTGAGCTTAAGATAAGCCTAATGTGGCACCACGTTGAATCGAGCAAACGCGGTTCATCCAAGTAGTGCGTGATAGCTGCTGCGAAAAGGAACGATATCAAAGATTAATTATTCGTTGCGGTAATTATCCAGGGGTCCAAAGACTACTTCCAGAGTGATGGAGCCTGTATAGCAGGCCTCAACGCCTGGTATGACACATTTGAAGGTGGTTTTGGTGGGTTTGATTCTTGAGGGATCTATGCCCATCTTGCGCACTGTATCCTGATAAAGCAGGTTCAGACTGCTGCCTCTGTCCATAAGGAGTCACGTGAGGTGGAATCCGTAAATTATTGGGTCAAGGACTAGTGCGGCTGAGCCACCCTGACGGATATTGGTTGGACAATCCTTGCGGTCAAAGGTGATCGGGCCGGACGAACATGGGTTATATTTTGGGGCGACTAGCTCCTTTGCGTAGACGTCCCAAGGTGTGCGCCTCCGCTCCCGTTTGGGAATATGGGTGTCGTGTATCATATTCACCGTTTTAATTTGCGGGGGAAACTTCTTTTTCCCTCCTGTGTTCGGTCGCTAGGGCTCCTCGTCGTCGTCATCGCTTTGCGACCCCTTTTCCTTATTTTCTGCACTTAAATTGCCGGCCTGTTTGAAGACCCAGCATTCTCTGTTAGTATGATTGGCTGGTGTTCCTGGGGTGCCGTGAATCTAACATGGATGATCGAGTATACGGTCCAGACTGGGCGTGCCCGGATTGTTTCTTTTGAATTGTTTCTTCCTTTGACCGGTCTTAGAGCCGCTGAATCCGGCATTGACGGCCGTGTCTTCGGTGTTGTCGCCATTATTTCGGCGTTGGTGTTTGCTGCGTCGGGGCTTGTCGTTATTATCTCTGGATGTAGAAGTTCCAAGCTTGCTTGAGGCGCTGTAGCTACGAGCTAGCCAGCTGTCCTCGCCCGCACAGAAGCGGGTCATGAGTGTCGTGAGGGCTGCCATGGACTTCGGCTTCTCTTGGCCGGGGTGTCGGGTGAGCCACTCGTCATCGATGTTATGCTTAAAGGCCGCTAGGGCTTCGGCATCCGGAGAGTCGACGATTTGGTTCTTTTTAGTTAAGAACCGAGTCCAGAATTTCCTGGCTGACTCTCCGGGCTGTTGGGTTATGTGACTTAAGTCATCAGCGTCCGGTGGTCGCACATAAGTGCCCTGAAAGTTGTCATGGAATGCATCTTCCAGGTTCTCCCAACTGTCGATGGAGTTTCCCGGCAGACTATTCAGCCAGTGTTGAGCTGGTCCCTTGAGTTTTAGTGGGAGGTACTTGATGGCATGGAGACCATCGCCGCGGGCCATGTGAATGTGGAGAAGGAAATCTTCAATCCATATCGCGGGGTCTGTTGTCCCACCATATGGTTCGATGTTCACGGGTTTAAACCCTTCTAGAAAGTCATGCTCCATTACTTCGTCGGTGAAGCATAGGGGGTGTGCGGCTCCTCTATGCCGGGCTACATCACGACGCAGTTCGGATGAATCTTGTCTGTTGTATTTAGCCCGCACGGATTTGTATTTAGTATATTCGGCGTAGCGGTCATCGTCACGCATTGGGGCACGCCCCCGCGATCCGTAGATCAATCTTGACTGTCCTGCTTTGTTTTCCAAGTCGTCTCGCAGGTCATGCGTGTAGCCCCGGGCCTTCGTGTTTTTATTTGTTCGGCGACGGGGTGCGGGCTGGTGTTCGGACTGATACACCACTTTGTCTCGGCCATGAGGTGGTTGATCAGCCGCATCCTGTGCTGGTAATATAGGCTCTAGTGCCTCTTCCTTGAATTGAGGTAACAACCTGCGCCTTGGGTAACTTTTGTTTGGGCGCTCAAGTCTGTATTCCTTGGTCGCCAGGACCTCAATCCATCTATCAGTGAGCAGATCTTGATCGTCTTGAAGCTGCTGCTATTTTTTCTTCAGGCTCTTTGCAGTGGCTATAAGCTGGCACTTGAAGCGCTCCTGCTCGACGGGATCCTCAGGCACGGTAAATTCTTCGTCGTCGAGGCTCACCTCGTCTTCGGAGAGGGGCATGTAATTGTCATCCTCTGAGTCTTTGTTCATGGCTTGTCCATTGGGGCTAGCTTGCCCGTCCTCCTGTCTGGCCTGTTCGAAGCCTAGCTGGGAGGGATTGTTTTCATCCTTGGCATCATCCAGAGTGCTATTATCAACAGTGGCTATTAAGTGGGTGGTGGGTGGGTAATGAATTCCTTCGTCGTTCGCTTCCCACTCAAGTCGGACATAGTTCGGCCAAGAGTTTAATGAGTTTGGCACATCTCCCAAGGGAGAGTGCTGAAAGATATCCGCGGAGATGAACTCCATGATCGGTGCCCAGTTAGATCCGATGGGCACGGATGCACGCGGTTCGAAGCCTATGGCCGGAAATGAGTCCGAGGGTCTGATGACACAGACCTCATTGGAAGTGAAATATGTGTTTGGCTCTATCGCCGTTGAGTGTGCGACTTTCGTGGCGGGGTCCATCCTCCGGTCCTCGGATGGCACGATCTACACTGGATTTAAAGCCAAGGCGGCTGTAGGTGTGATCTCCTGAACACCATCCGATGGCAGATCTAGGTCATGCTCATCGTGGTTGTAGGATGTATCTATCATGAGCCCGAATCCGTCGAAGATCAAGTCTTCGCCGATGTCGGCAGTGTAGTTCAGGCTTCCAAACCTGACCTGATGGCCAGGGGCATAGCTATCGATCTTCTCCAGATGGCCAAGCAAGTTGGCCCGCAGTGCGAAGCCACCGAATATGAAGATCTGTCCGGGGAGGAAAACCTCACTCTGGACCGCATCATTGTAGATGAGTAAAGGAGCCATCAAGCCTTATGGTGACGACATAGTGGAACTCTCAATGAAAACACCAATGTCGGTGTCAAAACCGGCGGATCTCGGGTAGGGGGTCCCGAACTGTGCGTCTAAGGCTAATGGTAACAGGAGGCGGGGGACACGATGTTTATCCAGGTTTGGTCCCTCTCTATGGAGGTAATACCCTACTTCCTGCTTGATTGATCTTGATGATATGAGTATTACAAGAGTTGATCTACCACGAGATCAACGAGGCTAAACCCTAGAAGCTAGCCTATGATTATGATTGTTGTCGTCCTACGGACTAAACCCTCTGGTTTATATAGACACCGGAGGAGGATAGGGTTACACAGAGTCGGTTACAGAGAAGGGAATCTACATATCCGAATTGCCAAGCTTGCCTTCTATGCAAAGGAGAGTCCCACCCGGACACGGGACAAAGTCTTCAATCTTGTATCTTCATAGTCCAACAGTCCGGCATAAGCATATAGTCCAGCTGTCCGACAACCCCCTAATCCAGGACTCCCTCACCGACCACGCCTGTTTACCACCTGAGGTGTTTGCTCTAACCTAGCATGCTGATGTTGGTCATATCATGCATATGGCGCCTCGCATTGCTTACATTATACATCTTATATGTCATCAGCTTAGTTTAGATTTGCTTTGTGTGAATGCCACCTGTTTGGTTTCTATATCATACTCCCACCATTCATAAATATTTGTCTTTTTAGAGATTTCAACAAGTGACTACATATGGAACAAAATCAGTGAATCTACACTCTAAAATATGTCTATATACATCTGTATATGGTAGTCCATTTGAAATCTCTAAAAATACAAATATTTAGGAACGGGGGGAGTATATGGGAATTATGCAATGCCATCTTCTTTAGCTAGGCATCATATACGTGAATCATGCAATTCCATCCTATTTAGCCAATCATCATATATGTGAATTGTATCGTTCCATATTTTTCTCCATAATGTATTCCATTTGTCAACAATGTTTATACATTCATCTACTCTTCCTGTGCATCAGCCATTTGAGTTAGTCATGGGAAAATCTGGAGTGAAAACAAAGGTCTTTTGAGCAGTCAGTGCTACCTGTCGATGCAGATTTCTTGCTGGTTACAGATAGCTCCTCAGAGGAGGATTTAGAGATAGATGACCAGTCGTATCCCCCCCCCCCCGAGGTGCATGCTCTAACTTCGCTGGGTTATATTGCTCATATCATGCATATGGTGTCTTGCATTGCCATGCCATCTGCTTAGATTAGACATGCTTTGTGTGAATGCCTCATGTTTGCTTTCTATATCAGATATGTGAATTATGCAATGCCATGTTTTTCAGCCAGTTATCATATATGTGAATTATGCACCGCCATGTAGCCAGGCATCATATATGTGAATTATCTCATGCCATCTTTTTTTTCATTATGTATTCCATTTGTCAACAATCTGTGTATATTGAACTACTCTTCATGATATATCAGCCATTTGGGCTGGTTATGGAAAAATCTAGAGTGAAAACAAGGTCTTCAGAGCAGGCAATGGTACCTGTTGAAGCATATATCTCGATGGTTACAGGGAGCTCCCCAAAGGAGGATTCAGAGACAGATGACCAATCCTATATCCCACCTGAGGTGTATGCTCTAAGTTGCAATTTTTATATTTCTCATATGATGCATATGGTGTCTTGCATTGCTTAGTTTAGACATCATATGCACAATATTGAATTCCATCTTCTTAGTTTAGAGATCATACATGTGAGTGCCAGCTGCTTAGTATATGAATCAATTATGTCAATTATATCATGCCATCCTGTATACTTAGACAACATGTATGTGAATTATTTCATCCCAACCTATTTTAGAAAGACATCATATAGTTTTTTCATGTCATCATGTTTAGATACTCATCATATGTTGAATTATGCCATTATATCCTGTTAAGTTATCCATCATATATCTGAAACTGTGTCATGCTATCCTGTTTAGTTAGGCATCATATATGTGAAATTGTGCCATGTTGTCTTGTTTGGTTAAACAACATATATGTGAATTACCACATCTGTTTGTCATACAATGTATGTACGTTCGATTTCTTTTCTTGTTTATCAACCATTTTAATTGGAGGGGGTGATGGCAGCATCTAAGGGAGCAAAAACCCGTTCTTCACAAAAGAAAGTGCCACCCATCGATGCAGATAGAACCATGGTTGTACTAGCCCACAAACTAGCCCCACCACACATAATCGAGACTCTTCCAGATTGCACACTTACACCGTTGGGTAGAGAACCAGCTACAACCCATCTAGCTGCAACCCCAACAGATAGTAATCCACTTCTAGTTGACAAAGCACTATGTCCACCACAGATTACCCCCACACAAGCAGTTTGTAAAGCTACTGCGGTGCCCAAAGCACGAAGACCACCATAGATAACCCAAACTCCATGTTTAAAGCAGAAGAGGAACTGTTCTCAAGTTAGATTCCGTAGCTATGGTCCATACTCCTTTGCTGTTGCATCACTGTATTTACTCATACCAACTACTTCCGAATTTGAAGGATCCAATTGAAACTCCAATGGCGCAACATGTATGTTTTAAACCTATTTCTTTAACTGGATTGTTGTTCTAACTTCTTGATCTATATTGATTTCAGTTTAAGTTGTATAAACAGTTATGTTCTCATGTGATGCACAATAGAAGTGTTGTCAATGCTATGTAGTTTCTCACACTTATATTCTGTCTATGCTGTTGTGTCTTAAAAATATATGAGTTGAACTGTGTCTCTATCTTGATTAGGCAACATAAACTAGAATGATATGGACAATACAGTGACCATAGTACATAGATATATGTTTGTTTCATGTTGTTATCCTGTCCACCTTACTACTGAACCGGTTTACCAAAATGAGTTTCGTATACTACAAGCTAAACCTGTGATGTGTCTGCTTCTTTCTCTTGTAGTATGCAAACAATATAATGGAGAAGAGCACCCCACTATGCAATGGTAGAGAAAGTAATGCAGATAAGGTTCAAGATAGTGAGACAACCCTGTTGGTCTCCAAGAAAGGTGATAAAAACGATGTTGTGGACAGTGAGAAAACCCCACAGTCCTGCGTTGATGTAGTGTTCGAGTTACTGGCCAGTACCGCTGGCACAAGCTCTTCGAACTCGCTGCCTGAATCACTTCGGCTTCTTAAGTCTCAGCTACAAGATGAAAGGCATCAGTCAACTGTGCTGCGGCAAGAAGCCGAAGGACTGAGGAAGTCCCTGCGGAACTCAGATGCGTACTTTCTTGTGCAACAGCAAGCGCTGGAGGATTTAAGCGCCAAACAAGAGAAAGTTAATAAGCTTGCTAAGCATCTTGCCAGCATTATGGGTACCCAGGATATTGTTTCTTGAGCTCATCTGAAGTGGTTTCAGTTCTGGACTTGTTTTGTTGCGGCGTTTATATGCTGCTTTGTTCCCTATATTTGCACTGGTGGCGAACTTTGATGCCCAGTGGATGTAATATGTGTAATAGTCGTGATAGCCTAGCTTAAGTTGCTTGCTTATTTATTTCTCTGTTGTCTTATTTATTTGTTTGCTTGTAGTCAGTGTAGTTCTTTTTCCGCGGTTTGCTATTGGCCGCAATAACCTATTTTTTAAAACTAGGCCACAATAACCATGGGCTACATATTTACTGTAGTGACATTGGGCCTCCTACCGGCCATAGAAACAATGCGCCTTCTACGAGCCGTAGAAACAATGGGCCTTCTACGGGCCGTAGACACAATGGGCCTTCTACGGGTCGTATCATCAATGGGCCTTATATGGGTCGTATGATTGATCGGACAAACATGGGCCAATAACAGACCGCATTATGGCCGTAAACGGGCTAGAGTTGGAATCGTCCGTTCATGGGCCAACCATAACAGGCCGTTGTTAATAGGCCATATTTTATGACGCTATGAAAACGGCCCAACGTATTAACGGGCCACAAACGGGGCGACTGTAACAATGAGCTGAATTTGGCCCACAAGCAGAAAATGACAGTAACGGGCTGTAAGTAACCGAATGCTGGAAATGAGCCCAAGAATAAATGGGCCCTGAGAAGGCCGAAAGATAACATGGGCTGGAAATGGACCAATGGAATAATGGGCTGTTAATGGGTATAAAGTGATACACTGTTCATTACGGGCCAGTTTCAGCACGGGCCATTAATGGGCCAAGAGTTACAAAGGGCCTCATATGGGCTGAAAGACGTCATGGGCCATACATGGGCCAGAAATTAAAATGGGCTGGAATCATATTGGACGGCCCAGATGACGCTACTGGGCCTAATTTGTATAGGCCGTAACGGGCCCTGTGTTTGCGGGCTGTAAATGGGCTATATGTGAACATGCCGTTAACAGGCTTTCCGTGGGCCGGCCCGCCACCTTTTGACCAAGTCAAACGGGCCGGCCTTTTCACATGAATGGGCCTCTATTGGGCCGTGCCACGTGTTGACGTATCATAGGCGCCTTCGGTCCAATGAGTGGATGACATCTGTCCCAACGGTGAGATGACACGTGTTTACTCCAGCCAATGATGATTTTACACGTGGAAAATCCCCATTGGTCGGGGCTGTTAACGGGTTATCGGATCCAAAATCGGACCCGATAGCTTAACGGTGTTCCGTTATGGTGGATGCCATGTGTCGGTCACCCTTGATGAAAGCACTTCTATGATGCGTGAATTATCGTCATGGAAGTGGCCACTTCCGTGATGATAATTTTGGTAATGTCATGGAACACTTCTACGACAGCACAGGTATGACTATCTTGATTCTGTCATAAAATCGTCATGGATGTACATGCATGACAGAAAATGTGACCTACTGTGACAAACACGTATCATCACGGAAGTGTATTTTTTTGTAGTGCTGGGCATCACTCATGAGTTTTCAGCTCCTTACACACCTCAGCAGAATGGCATCGTGGAGCGCAAGAATAGAACCCTCATCGAGATGGCTCGGATGATGCTTGATGAGTACAAGACTCCAAGGAAGTTCTGGCCTGAAGCCATTGATACTGCATGCCACATCATCAACCGTGTTTATCTCCACAAGCTTCTAAAGAAGACATCATATGAGCTGCTAACTGGTAAGAAGCCAAACGTCAGTTACTTTAGAGTATTTGGTGCTAAGTGTTGGCTCAAGGATCCACATCACACTTCAAAATTTGCACCGAAAGCACATGAAAGTTTTATGCTTGGATACAGAAAGGACTCGCACTCCTACAGAGTCTTCAACCTCTTTCACTATAAAGTGGTTGAAACTGTGGATGTGTGGTTCGATGAGACTAACGGCTCGCAAAGAGAGCACCTGCAAAATGTGCTAGATGAAGTCCCTCCTAGTGAATCTATCAAGCTCATGGGTACTGGAGAAATCGTAACTTCAGAAGCTCAGGCTGAAGAAGAACTCATCATTGCACCAAGTCAACCTGAAGACAATGCTCAGCCTGAAGTCAATGCTGAAGCTGAAGACAATGATCTGCAAGGGCAAAATCTTTGTCAGTACATCCCCGTGTTGCAAATGAAATACATATTGAGAAGATAATTGATAGCATCAATGCACCCGGTCCACTCACTCATTCAAGAGCAACACAACTAGCAAATTTCTATCGGCGCTTTGCATTTGTCTCTATATCTGAACCCAAGAAAGTTGTTGAACCCTTTATGGAACCTTAATGGATTCAAGCTATGCAAGAAGAGCTTCAACAATTCGAGCCGAACAATGTATGGGAACTGGTCAAGCGTCCTGATCCTCACAAGCACAATATCATTAGCACCAAATGGATCTATCACAACAAACAAGATGAGCATGGTCAAGTTGTCAGAAACAAGGCTCGTCTGGTTGCTCAAGGTCACACTCAAATAGAAGGAATTGACTTCGATGAAACATTTGCTCCCGTGGCAAGGCTTGAAGCCATTCGCATACTGCTAGCCTATGCCAACCACCACAACATCCTTCTGTACCAAATGGATGTGAAGAGTGCCTTTCTCAATGGCAAGATTGAAGAAGAAGTCACAACCACCTGGCTTTGAATATCCAAAACATCCTAACATGGTATACAAGCTCAACAAGGCACTGTATGGCCTCAAACAAGCTCCTCATGCTTGGTATGACACACTCAAAGACTTCCTGAAGAGAGAAGGCTTCAAACCTGGTTCTCTAGATCCAACACTCTTCACGAAGACTTATGACGGTGAACTGTTTGTGTGCCAAATCTATGTGGATAACATTATCTTCGGCTGCACTGACAAGAAATATAGTGATGAGTTTGGGCACATGATGCAAGAGCAATATCAGATGTCCATGATGGGTGAGCTGAAGTTCTTCCTTGATCTTCAAATCCGTCAGCAGAGGAATGGCATCTTCATATCACAAGAGAAATACCTCAAAGATTGCCTGAAGAAGTTTGGAATGCAAGACTGCAAAGGATACATGACGCCAATGCCAACCAAAAGTCATTTGGGTCCTGACGACAATGGTAAAGTGTTCGATCAAAAGGTATACCGCTCCATGATTGGTTTTTACTTTACTTATGTACATCTAGGCCAGATATAATGCTTAGCATTTGCATGTGTGCCCGATTTCAAGCTACACCAAAGGAATCGCATCACCTAGCGGTGAGGCGAATACTTCGATATTTGGGTTACACCCCAATGATAGGATTATGGTATCCAAAGGGCTCAACATTTGATCTGATTGGGTATTCTGATGCTGATTATGCTGGTGACAAGGTTGATCGCAAGTCCACTTCAGGAACATGTCACTTTCTCGGTCGATTACTTGTCTGTTGGTCTTCAAAGAAGTAGAATTGTGTGTCACTCTCCACTGCTGAATTTGATACATTGCAGCTGGATCGTGTTGTGCTCAGCTTCTATGGATGAAGCAAACTCTCAAGGACTATGGCATCAACACGAACAATGTACCACTCTTCTGTGACAGTGAAAGCGCCATCAAGCTTTCCAAGAATCCAGTTCAGCACTCGAAGACAAAGCACATTCAGATCTCTCACCACTTTCTTAGAGATCATGTCAACAAGGAATATATTGATATCATTCACGTCAACACTGAAGAGCAATTAGCAGATATCTTCACTAAGCCCTTGGATGAGAAAAGGTTTTGCAAGTTGCGGTGTGAGCTAAATATCTTAGAATCCTCAAATGTCCTGTAATTGGACACACACATCCTAACGCTTATGCATGTTGACGACTTAGATGTGCAACAGACGACATAACGTATATCTTCAATCAATGAATACTTACCCTCTGAGTGTGAATACATTAATGTGGAATTTGACTTCGGAGCGCCACGATAATTGTGCGCCGTGTCTGGGTCTTATATTTCCTATACGGTGGGTAACGCCACCACCAAATTCTTATTGAAGTGTTTCTCTTGGCGTTATAGTTGCATAGTCTTCACATTTGGTTTGTCTTCAGCATTGATTTGTCTTCATGATTTATCTTCACAATGTTGAGTTGGTTCATATATACATATATTTGTGTTATGTCCTCTATAGCATTCACTTATAGCTATGTCTTCACTCTTGAATCTTTATTGATCTAAGTGAATGTGATCGGACCCTAACCTATTCTGTGCTTCTACCTCAACTATATATGTCCAAATCATATGCATTCTATTGAAACATGTCGATTGTCTTCTCGTCCTTCTCGGCACAGGACAATCTGACAAAAATTTAATCTGTTTTAATGCTGCATCCTTATTTCCTGAAAACCGGAGAAGCCGGAACGACCACCCGAAAATCTAGGCGTGCGTGGGAACATGGAACAACTTTCAATGAGTTGCATGCATGCCACGTTTCTCTCAGATGTGAACTACCAGGGGCACCTGCGTAATTACGCTGCGCCGCCCTCCTCCTTCTTATAAATACACACCCGAGCGGTCATTATTTGTTCTTCCGCCTCGCCACCTCGCACAAACCCTAGCGCCTCTGCTAGCTCGCATCGATGCCGGAGACAAAGCGCTTAGCTGCCGTGACCTCTTCGACACTGTCCTCACGTCGGCCGCGGACCTCGTCCTCTCCGCGGCCGTCGTAGGTGTCTTCCGCCGCCAAGTTAGGGTGCGGGAGATTGAGCTGCTCAGCTTCTCTTCCAACCCATCTAGCAGTTCATCCAGGGTAATTAAATCTTACTTTTTACTACCTTTTAGATTTTTCAAATCCGTCCACTTCAACCAAAAGTGGTTCTGCACTTCCAAATCTGGATTTGTTCTTGTCTGCATCTCATACCATGCTAAGTATATTCACTTATGCTTCATAACTAGTTAGATTCCTCACTTGTACTTATTCATGGATTTGTACAAATCTGGAACCAACTCTCTCCAAATAAGTGAATGTCTTCGCACTATGTGGTCAATGTCTTCTAAACTGATTTATCTTCAAAATCTTCTGAGAATGCATATGACCTCTTCCCCTTCCCTCGCATCTCTAATGCTGTCACAGGTACATGTCCATGGGAGAATCCCTTGGTTCTCATAGTCTGCATTCATTTGTAGAATACTTACAGTGTCACATTGAATCACCTGAAGCCAGTTCGTGTCTAACCAGCAGACGAAAGTCATTCTCTATTCTGAAGCCAATCAGCTTGAATATTATGGCGTCAGAGAAGTCTGCACGGAAGGGTGGCAGGCAACACCGAGGCAACACAACACTTGATCTGCCCCCTGAGCTGTATGAACTATACAAGTCTGATCCAGAAGAAAACTACAACCAGCGCAAGAATCAGATTCAGTGGATCCGACGATATTGGGTTGAGGAATGGTTCAAGTATAGGTTTGTTACGCCTGAATATGCTGAGAAGAACGCCATCAAGCGCCCATGGGGTGACTGTATGTATCACGGCTTGGTGCCGAAGAGTAAGGCTGAAGCCATTGCGCAAGAATTCTATCCTTGCATGGTCAGAGGACCACAGCCTGAAAATGCCGACCCATCTTCTTTATTATGGTGTCATGACGACAATCTCTTTAAGCACAACTGTCAGTTCGCCAAAGATTCAGCTGCCAAGAAAAAAAAGGATTATGGCCTCAACTTCAACCCTGGCCCCTCTGCTCCCAGATCTGATGGGACTCGTGAAACCAATGAGAACAGAATTTGCCCCTTTGCCATTTTGATGGGCTTCTGTCTCCCATTGCTGCTCAGAGAGCAACTGTGGAGCAATCTGATGGTGAAGCTGATACTGAAGCTGCTCCCTCACCTTCCAAGGAAAAGAAGAAGAAGCAAAAAGCTTCAAAACCATCTTCTTCACCAAAAGCTTTAACAAGGAAGCCTCTGAAGTCTGCACTGCCTGAATCCAGTGTGCAGTCTAAAGACTTATCTCGCGTGTCCAAGAGGACCAAGAAGCCATTGCCCAAGAAGGCCACTGGGCAACCCCTGACACCGTTTGCTGTGCTACACAATGAAGAAGAAGCCAATTATATGTCCAGTGATGAAGATCTTGGTGACGATGCTCTGGAAATGCTTATCAAGAGCAACCAAGAGGCATAAATCTTCAATGATCTGCCCCTCTTTGATGTTGATATTCTGAATAACTTCATCGATGGGTGGTTCGACAACCAGGACATCAGTATTGATGATCTTCAGCTTCCTGTGGACATCAGCGTCGCCTTCAATGGAGCCATTGCTGGTGAATTGGCCTTGGCTCATAAGATTATCAAGCTGAAGAACAAGATTGATTATGAGAAGGCTCATTTCAAGAAGAACATGGCCAAGCTCAGCGTGGCTGATGTTCAAATCTTCAAGAAGATGTTGCATGACCTCAAGCAGGAGTTCCACAAGAAATGCACTGAAGCTAAAGGCTCAAGGTAGCGCATGAAGTATCTCGTTGAGAAATGCATTCAAGCCCACAATGAAGATGAGAAGCAAAAAGCTCTTGGGCGCCCTGGCATTGATCCCAGGATGGCTGCCAAGAAGAAGAAGTCTGCTGAGACCCACACTATACCAAGGCAGGAAGAACCTCGCATTGTCTTCCCTACCAGTATGACAGGCTAGAAGCCTAAGGTCCCCTCAGCAGCTTTAGAGCTGAAGAAAACAAGGGTAGCTGAAGCTGAAGCCAAGAAGCTCAAGCACAAGGACGTATCTAATGATACTCCTTTCAAGAAGAAGTTGAAGACTAAGGGAACTAAGTCTTCAAACAAAGAGCGTGCTACAGCCTCTCAGCCACTCATTGTTGAACCCATCTTAGTTGCTCCTCCTGCTGCCACAAATCAAGAACGTTGAGTTGTGCTCCACCAGCCTACTTCCACAGAGGCTCATGAAAAAGAACAACTTCCAGTTGTTGATCCCATCGCAGCTAAAGACATTGGTCATGAAGACAATGTTGAAGATGATGAAGTCCTTCCTCAAATCAAGCATTAGTTGGTATCATCGCCTGCTCCAACGAGCAGCAAATACATCCGCATTGGTCGTCCGTTGACGCCAATTGCTCAGGATGATTCATGGGCTGAGCGCCCGCAAGAAGAAACCCTAGTTCATGATGAAACACCCTGCATTCCACCAGCGCAAGTCACCAACCCAATGGTGAATGATGATGACTACATGGAGACCACTTCATCGCCAAAGGCGTTGCCCGTGTTCCAACGGCTTTGCAAAGGCCTCAGGCCATCGGTATCCATGTCAACCATCCCAGAAGAAGATTCACCAATAGTCCAGCTCAGTGGCACGTCAAGTGTTCCCTGAAGAGAATCCTTCTGCGACAGTTCCTGAGTCTGAAGCCAAAGCTGCTGAAGACATTCTGGTTGCATCAGCCGATGAAGAAGAAAGAGAAAGAAGAGAAGAGAGAGTTGCCACACCCCCTGCCCCAGATCAAGTCATTCTCGAGGAGAATGTGATTGTGCAAGACCCTCCGGTCGTTGACCAAATGGAGGTTGAGAACAATTAGGCTGTCACAAACACTGCTGAAGCCAATGACCCTGTCTTGGCCGAAGATCATGTGGAGCCTGAAATCAATGTCGTGCCTGAAGTCAATGTTGTGTCTGAAGCCAATATTGTGCCTGAAGCCAACGTGAATCATGTCGCTTCTGTCACGCCGGTCCCCACTAACGGCGTTGTTCCTCCCCCAAGGCCTCACACTATACACTACAAAAAAACACTTCCGTGATGATACGTGTTTGTCACAGTAGGTCGCGTTTTTTTCATGCATGTACATCCATGACAAATTTATGACAGAATCAAGATACTCATACTTGTGCTGTCATAGAAGTGTTCCATGACATTACCAAAATTATCATCACAGAAGTGTCCACTTCCATGATGATAAATCACGCGTCACAGAACTGCTTTCATCAAGGGTGACTGACACGTGGCATCCACCTTAACGGAATGCCGTTAAGCTATCGGGTCAGGTTTTGGATCCGATAACCTGTTAACAGCCCCGACCAATGGGAATTTTCCACGTGTAAAATCATCATTGGCTGGAGGAAACACGTGTCTCTCATCGTTGGGACAGATGTCATCCAATCATTGGACCGAAGGCGCCTATGATACGCCAACACATGGCACGGCCCAATAGAGGCCCATTCCTATGAAAAGGCCGGCCCGTTTGACTTGGTCAAAATGTGGCGGGCCGGCCCATGGAAAGCCTATTAACGGCCTGTTCACATATAGCCCATTTACAGCCTGCTAACCCAAGGCTCGTTGCGCCCTATCCAAATTAGGCCCAGTAGCGTCATCTGGGCCACCCAATATGATTCCAGCCCGTTTTCACTTTTGGCCCATGTATGGCCCATGACGTCTTTCGGCCCATATGAGGCCCTATGTAACTCTTGGCCTATTAACGGCCCGTGGTGAAACTGGCCCGTAATGAACAATGTATCACTTTACACCCATTAACGGCCCATGGTGAAATTGGCCCATAATGAAAAGTGTATCACTTTACACCCATTAACGGCCCGTGGTGAAACTGGCCCGTAATGAATAGTGTATCACTTTATACCCATTAATGGCCCGTTATTCCGTTGGGCCGTTTCCAGCCCATGTTATCTTTCGGCCTTCTCGGAGCCCATTTATTCTTGGGCTCATTTCCAGCATTCGTTTACTTATGGCCCGTTACTGTCATTTTCTACTTGTGGGCCAAATTCAGCCCGTGGTTACAGTCGGCCCGTTTGTGGTCCGTTAATACATTGGGCCGTTTTCATAGAGTCATGAAATACGGCCTATTAATGGCCCGTTATGGTCGGCCCATGAACGGACGATTCCAACTCTAGCCCGTTTACGGCCATAATGCGGCCTGTTATTGGCCCATGTTATCATACTGCCCGTATAAGGCCCATTGATGATACGGTCCATAGAAAGCCCATTATTTCTACGGCCCTTAGAAGGCCCATTGTTTCTACGGCCCGTAGAAGGCCCACTGTTTCTACGGCCTGTAGGAGGCCCAGTGTCACTAGAGTAAATATTAGCCCATGGTTATTGTAGCCTAGTTTTAAAAAATAGGTTATTGCAACCACTAGCAAACCGCGGAAAAAGAACTGCAATGACTACAAGCAAACAAATAAACAAGACAACAAGGAAATAAATAAGCAAGAAACTTACGCTAGGCTATCACGGCTATCACATATTACATCCATTGGGCATCAAAGTTCGCCACCAGTGCAAATAAACGCACCGACAAAAGAATATACAAAATTGAGAGCACTTCAGAAGGCACTAGGCCTGGCCAGGAAGGGCCCCCCAAACAGCTGAAGAAGCTGAGTAGACCTCAGTTGTGTCAACGATAGATGCATCAACACTAGATTTAAGGCTTGATGGTGCGCACGGCAATCCTCTGACATCTTCATTGCATCTTTGACTTCAAGTCGGAGCTGAGCTGAAGCAAGCCTTTCCGCTTTAAGTTGAGACTGAAGAAGTCGAACTGATTGAGGCAGCAACTACACAGAGGTTGTCTCACTGTCTTCATCAAGACAGGACCTTGGGGTCATCTCGTTGTCCACAAGATGGTTTGGCTCACTATCTTCCCTAGAGTTCTGCCTGGCGTAAGAGATACGACCCTGAAAGAGAAACAAGGAGACACGTAACAGGTTTCACAATTATATAAGCAAATAAATGGATATGTTCTGCATAAGGAACATGTTTTTACAACTACAATTTGAAACTGGTAGTTGTTGCAAACATCCAATCAGATGTAAACAGCAAAGCAAACAGCAGTGGAGGAAATGATGCCTATCCAAATCTATACCAGAACAAAGTTTGAAGGCTTGAGAAGGATGAACTTACATTACATGTTAACACAGGCTGGACAAAGCCCTTCTCCATGTTGATGGAAGTATAATTCAATAAATTCCCCAAAGAAAATTCTTTATAAGTGTTGCCATTATTCTACATTTTGCAAAGAGTAAATATAGATCAAATAATATTGGAAGAAACAGAGGATAATGAAGCTCAGGTGCAGACTGATGATACATAATCAAATAGCAATTAATTAAGTACAGTGTTACAAGGCAAAAGGGAGAGAGGTACTGACGAGAGCAATGCAGAGCCCATTATTGTTTTGAGATCGTATGATCCTTTGAGCAAGGAGATTCATCTGAAATTACTTTTCATACAAGAGAGAAGGTAAGGCACAAGCAGAAATTTAGGAGTTCAAATTTTGAATTGATATCATAGACAGTACCTGATGCTGGGCTCCCAGTAGTTCTAATAGGGGTTTGGCCACTGGAGTAGGGGTAAAGTGTGGTATAGTTGGGCCTGTGCTTTCTGTGGCTGCTGATCTATCTGATTTAACAGGTATCACTACCTTTTCCAAATACATAGTTTGTACTCCTTGAGGATCTGCACTCACCCTCTTCCTTTTGGACATCTATTACGAAAGAACAACATTTGACTGGAAAAACATAGTGTGACGACACATGGAATAGGTACAGAAAATGGATAGGTATGGCATATAATCATATATGATGCTTAAACTAAGCAGATGGTGTAACAAAGTAGAAGTAATGCAAGAGGTCAGATGCAAAATATGGGCGACCAATACGACTTTGCAAAGCTAGAGCAAGCACCTTTATGGGTGAATAAGATAGGCCATCCTCCACCATGCCAAGTTTGTTAGCCAGTGGATCGTTCCACAATATTCCTCTTGTGTGCCCATTCTCATATTCATTTTGATAATGTTCAATATCTGACATGCATGAAAACATAAAAACAAGTGAGATTTTCTTTGTAATGCAGAAGTGATTCTAATCTAATACTGCCTCCCTTAAACCCCTTTGTGCTATCTCTGTAATTCTTTTAAAAGATGCCATGCATGCTGTAATTTGTTGTGTGCATTAATATAATGTGGCCTACTACTCAAAATATGAGAGCTCCAGAAGTGATGACACTTCGCAGATGATAGCTTAACATATAGTAAAGAAGAACAGGTCGACCTGACCTGACATATTCAAAATATACTAAGGGAGAACAACTCGACCTGACCAGTCGACCGCAAGAGAAGAGTATCATCTTAAAGAAGAGCAGAAGAGCAAGCAGATTGAAGATATTACAAGTCTTTCAATACAATGTCGGTTGGCCACCCATGATGAACCAGAGCGCACAGAGAAATACTATTCTTTCCGGTCTCTCCATATGTGGCTCACATGCATTTCAAAACTAAAGTAGGAACATTTAGCTCACCAATTAAACATCTCTCAGTTTTACTAATATCAGCAATAATATCAGATATGAATTTGTACAACTAAGCTTGTTTAGCTCGATGGGTGGAGCAGTGCTATTACTACACAAACCACGTAGGCTTATTGTGGTCATCATAAAATGGGGAAAACATAAGCATGATGAGTACAGTGTTGACCGTGGCAGTGGGATGGCAGATCTGAAGCTGCAAACCGTGCAAAGGGTAGTTAGCAACCGATGTTTGCTTTGAAATAACAACTAAGATTTGGTATGGACAAGAAAGTATGGTCAACAAGTGACAAAGAAATGCAATTATGTTGTCTCTCTATATGTCGCGACATGCATTTGGAAACTCAAGTGGGACCTTTAGCTAACCAATTAAATGTGTCAGTTAACTAATATCAGTATCATATCACAATCATATTTGAACAACTAAGCTTTCGAATTCTGAGTGTTGTGTTGTTTAGCTTGAAGGGTGGAGTAATGCCAGTACGATAGAAAGCACCTATGCAGATCATAGTAGAGTAGATAAAAGGGGAAAACCCTAAGCATCAAGAGAAAAAACAGGAAAGTGGAACTAGCTGGACTAGTGGGTGGCGCACATGCTTTTCAAAACAAATATAGGAACATTAGGTGACCAATTAAACGTTATCTGTTTTAGTGATATGAGCATCATATCAGATTCGTATTTCAACATGTAAGCTTTGGGTTGAGGTCTTGAGGAGCATTGCTAGCACGACACGAAGCACCTATGATGATGGTAGTGAATATAAAGGGGGGAAACCATAAGCTTTATGAGTATAGTGCTCGTGCCATGGCGGATCTGAAGGTGCAAACCGGACAAAGCTACTTCGCAACCAATGTTTGCTTTCAACTAGCCACTACGATTTGGTATGGACAAGAAATGTACAGTAAACAAATTATGATCTATTTTCTGGGTGAGATCAATAACTTAAGCACATATGGAAGGGTACCACCTCTCTTGCGACGCCGTGTAGGCCTATGCTGATACATTGAGGGTGCTGCGGGTGCGATGGCTGTCGGTGGCAGGGAAGAAGACTTTAGACGGCAGACAGCCAGGTCGGGGGATATATCCTGTTGCCGTGGACGAGGCGGTCGTAGGAGCGGCAATGGCAAGGTGGACAACGGCGCCGATGAAGCGAGAGGAGGCGATGAAAGGATCCTGGTCCAGCATCGTGGATGAGAGACGTCCATCTCTTGCAGTGGACGACGGGGTAGGGGTAGCGGCTCTGGCAAGGTGGAGGATGGGGTGGCGAACGGAGGAGGCTGGCCGCAGTGCAGAGGTTGTCGTGCCGCCGACGATGTATGAATGGGGAAATGGAGGGGAGGGGGATCTCAAACTTTGGGACGCGCTTCTCTGAAATGGGGGAAAGTTACGAACATATCCCCCGTTTAAAATTTCAGACATCGCGTCGGTTGGGGATAGGACGGTAATCTTGCATCTCCCAAATATTTGCCGGTAACTATTTCGGGTGAGGAGAGGGTGTTTTGCCACCCACGGTTGGCGCCCATGGTGTATGAATGGGGCTGACAGGTAGGGCGGTTGTGTCACGTCTGATGGAAGTTACACATCTGCCCCTATTTAAAATATTAGCCTACATCGATTTCGGACGAGGAGAGTTTGTTTTGCCGCCCACCGTGTATGAATGGGGAAATGGAGGAAGAGACACATGTCTTTCGGACGAGCTTGAATCAAATGTGTTTTGCCGCCCATGTTTGGCACCCACCGTGTCTGAATGGGCTCAGAGGCTGTCGTGTCACGTCTGATTGAAGTTACTAGTCTACCCCTATCGACAGCAATGTAAATCCGGTCAATAAGGATGTACTCAGTGTCAGGGGTAGACAGTAATTTCCATCTCGCAAACACTTGCTTCGGGCAGCCTACAAATTAGAGTGGGTGTTTAGCCGCTTCATTCAAAACTTGGGAGAATTAGCATTCACGTTTGCCCTGGGACCTGGCAAACTAAATTCAAATCCAATTTGTATTCGATTACGAATATCCATAGATAATTATATGTTTTGTTATTTATTTCTTCAACACCACAACAGAGATTTATTCCACATTTATATATGATTATGATTTAGAAATGTCGTGATCTTCGAATTCAGTAGGTTGGATACACTCTGATTCAAACAGTTATTTCATCCAATACAATATGCTCACACGAAAAACAGTTCACCTTATGTCAATCATACAAGTACTGAGGATTACCTCGCCTAAAAAATTTGGATCATTACAACACATGGACAACATGGAATTCCGGACAACATAGGGGGTCTTGCAACATAATCCATTCAGAGACATGACACAACATGCAAGTACAATAATCTAATGACAATTTCAACTGGTATCTAAAGAAGAACAGGGATTACCTTGGGCTTCAGATAGCAGAAACAGCAGGACCTCCTCCGTCTTCAAATGCAACAATCTTACTTCCTCCAATTCTTGGGTTGCTTGCATAATGCGTGCCGCTAATTCCGTAATTTCCAGCTTCAAGATAAAGATTACCTCATTCATGGCATCCACACCATCTCTTTCTGCCTCTAGTAGAGCCTCAAGCACTATAATATCTGTGCTCAGACTGCTCTCCGGCGGTGTTGCCTCTGAACTGCTACTGGTAACATGGATGGCGCACTGCTTCCACAAATAGATTCTGGGGTTGTACATTGTGTCCTAGTGTGAATGGCATCCTGAAAGGTTTCCGCTGGACATAAGTAAGAGATAGTTATCGTATGATCCAGGCAGTAAGCTTACATGGTAAACAACGTACGAATTATTTCCAAGCATGGCAAACTATATTTGAATGGTTCGAAGCAGCATCAGCCGAAAAGAAATTAAAATGGTCAGATGAAACTAGGGATGTAAGTGGAAAATAAATGACATCCGCCAGTCCCATCTAGTTAGTTTTTGCTACCTCCCTAGTTCATTTTCCTCAAAAAACAAAAAATCTTCTGAACTATCATACCACTAGTGGACTTTAATCGGGATTAAACGGGACCCAGTTGACATCCCTAGTTGAAAGGGAGTGTACAACCGCTATATTTAAGTTGCCAAGGCATCTAAGCAGTTGAAATAATCTGAGAAAGCACTTAACAATGTGGCCTCATATAAACTACGAAGACAGACTTGTGATGAAGTTGAGAGGAAAAGTTAAGGACTCAATGAAATAGGCATGCATTTCTTTACGGTAGTACAGCAGGCCCTACTGACATATTGGCCAACTCAGGTATAGCGTAACAACAAACAAGCATTCAAATCAAGCAATACAGCAAAGCAGACAACTGAACTATTTGTAATTCGGTAGGATTACACGTTGAGGGCACAAGCCAAGAAAGCAGTCCACTCGCATTACATTTCACATGTACTAAAACACATTGGCTTACCATATGTTGCTCTGAAGCCTAGCTGCTCTTGCAATGTTCTTTGAAAATATCGTCAGCATCCCGTGGTTGCAAATCTAGTTGTTGTAGTTTATTCTGCACCATCTATTTAGGTAAAATTAATTTTAATCGCATGCACTGGTCCGAATTGATCATCAATGGTTCATCTAAACTAATGAAAGAAGGGTGTGTGCATACACGACAATATATCTGCTTCCCTCCATTTTTATGCTTGTTCGAGGTGCCGGCCCCAAAAGAACAAATATTTTGCTTGATGGGGTTGGCAGCTCCATAATTAATAGAAGCATCAAATTAGTCATGCAACTTGGGAAGATCAAGAACACACAAACAAGTAATGAACAGAGGCTAGGAGCAGTGATGTAATAGCTAGCATCAGAAAATGTAGGGTAAAACAAACAAAAAGTAGCGGAACCACATGCTAGTTTGCTGATGTGTAATTAAGCATAGAGATCACGGTATATCACGCATGTTCAAAAGTATCATTATCTCATAGTACAAACTATGAAACAAATTGATCAACCATGAGTGCACAATATCTCAATTACACTAAAGTCCCTCAAATATAGACACCTCACTCTTTATCTGAAGTCACCCCCCACCACCACCACCACACACACACACACATAGAGAAGTCGTTCTCTCCCCCAGACACCAACACACAAGCACATTAACACCCCTCTCTCTTGTAAAGTCCGGACCCCAACATAGGTCTCTATCACTTTGTCTCCCGACATGCACACATCTCTTCCCTCACTCTCTTGGTCTCCTGCTATCTCTCTTACCCAAGCACACGCATTATGTAGAGTGTATATTTCCCATACACACAAAACATCGCCCCCAAACGTCTATCTCCCTAGTTATGTGGTTCTCGCGCACTCACCTCACACACCACCCCCACTGCAAACAAGCACACTTTGTCTCCTTGTGCACCACTCTCCTCTTTCTATCTCTCCCACATGCGGACCCGCCCCAGCTCCTTCCCTGTATACATATATGTCGTGACTCTTTGCATAGCTCCCTAATGTATAATCGTTCTCGATTTCGCACATTGTTCTCTACACCATCTATTCTAGATCTCTCATGAAGTCCCTATCACACACACGATGACTCGCTTCCCCTACGTCTCCATTCATAGGCCAATTTCGGACAACATCAACATTGTCTCCCTATCTATACGCCATTTATGGACACAAACGACCCCTCTCGCCCCCTCTCTTACTCTCTCTCTCTCTCTCACACACACACACACACCCCTCTCCCACACACACACTCGATGTCTCTTCCAAATAGTCTGCTCCCCCCGCCCGCACCCGTGCTATCTCGCTACTACACATGTCACACCATTCCCCCTTCCCTTATACTAGGTTTACATCATCAGTGGTCTCTCTACTCCACATACACTCTCTCCCTGTCACACACACAAACGCGTGCACAAACACACACAGACACGCACAAACACCCATTTATCTGGATCCTCATCTCTCCCCATGTCCACATGTGTATCTCACACACTCACTCTCTAATTATGTATATGTGTCTCCGCGTTACACAACACAAAGCCCCATGTACATGTCTCTCTCTATCCTCCACACACATAGACACAAAGAATCTGTTATCATTGCCTCAGTCTCTAACATATCGCACATGCACTCTCTCTCTCTCTCTCTCTCTCTCTCGTAAACACGCTCAATAAGGGTTTCCCCGTGAATTACTTACCATCTACTCATCAACAGTCATGGCAGTACAGTGAACACGAGACGTGAAAAAGAACAAATCTACACATGCTTAGACCACCTAGTAGGACTAGAGCAAGCCAAAAAGCGCGGCGCCGTCACCCCCTCCTTGTCGGCGACGGGAAAATCTTTGTTTTACACAGTCGAGAAGTCATTGTGCTAAGGCCCCACATGCCGAGGCATTGAATAGAATGTAGATGCTAGTTTACAGAAGCAAGTATCGATAATACATTTGTATCTCCATACTTATATTTCTTCTTTTATAAAAAACCGAGTTGGTGATGATGGTACGTGTGCCATCTTGCAATATAGACCGTCTGATCTATATCTGACGGATGGAAATTAAACTAAAAGATACCCGCACCCCTCTCCACATTTGCAGACAAGGCCTTCCCTCGTTCATCCTTATCTCCAACAAACCTCATTGTTGAGCAATTAAGAAAGGAAGCCTCTGGAACAAACTGGCCTAGTGGCCGTTGTCGGTGTCATCAATCCCCATGCCTCCGCTCAGTCCGACCACCAACCACCACCACACCCAACTCCTCTTCACCTTATCTCATATTTCTAAAGATATCATTAGTTTTTACACATGGGATTACTCCCGCAAGGGTCAATCACAACAAGTGTTTTTATAAAAAAAATGCATCTTGATGTTCCGTTAATGGACGGATCTTGCTAGTACTCCTACACAAGACTAAGTTGGTGATGCTGGTGTGTTTGCCATCCGTCGTTTCTGACCATTAGATCTACATCTAATGATTGTGAGGTAAGTTGTTGCCTTTTCTCACCAACATCCCACTTGTCTACCAATTTGCAGAAATACCCATAATTAGTATCTTAAAACCAACCACATCCCTCCCTGACCTCACCAAAACAGCCCAAGGAATATATTATAATTGAAACATAATATACATATGTATATCAAAATTAGGGTGTTTTGTACCAAGTTTGTGAATAAGTATTATTCTAATTATGATTCGTTGCAACGGACATGAACATTGCTAGTATTTCCAACCATGTATTTTTTTCTAGTATTCCATAGTTTCGAGTTTTCCATCAAGATATCAGTCACTCATGGTTGATATTTACTTTCAATCATGTACACATATGCACTATGTAACTAGCCTTGCTTATTGGCTTCCAAAGCTTAACTTTCACTCCTACTTACAATATGTAGAGTATTTAACAAAAAACTACCACTTTCAACCAGCCCTAGGAAGAATCTATTGTACAAAAAATAGCAAAAACATACCCAAAATTTCTTAATCCATGCCCAAAACTTCTAGTACTAACTAGTACTCCTACCGATTAGGTTCATTTAAACCCATTTATGACTGAGTTGGCCCACACGTCCGTGCTGATGAGGCAGCTTAAACCAACACATTTTGTTTGACCGTTGACACGAGGGACCCACATCTGACCTTCTATCCTGTTATTCCCCCTCAAATCATTATTTTCCCTGAACATTACTTCAAATAGTACTAATGCGTGTTCGTCGGTGGCGCCGGTGATGAGCGAGTTGGCCGCCGCTCCGTCCGACGGGCCAGACGCCGCACTGGCCTCCGCACGGGTTGGCAGGCTGGCCCGAGGGTGACTCACGAGCGAGCAAGCCGACGCGCTGGCCTTCGCTCGAGCCAGATGGATGGCCTGAGCGAGGCGCGCGCGAGCAAGCTGCCGCGCTGCCGTGCCAATCTAGCTAGCAAACCTTGCAAACAAGCAGCTGGACGGAGCTATCTTGGCTAGCAAGCGGTCGCGAGCACCGGACGGGGCTGGCATCCGGGCTGCCGCAACATGGGCTCCGCACCGCTGGCGTTTTTGACCTCGCCTTCTGCCGGCGGTGGTAGCTGCGTCCCATGGCCGAGGATGACTAGGTGGACAGGCCGGAGGTAGGAGGTCACTCGAGGATTTTGGTTGGTAAGAGCATGTACATTGTTTGATAAGGTAGTCTTATCTTAAGTCTGCCACGTATGCAAGTGGTAGTAGTTTCTTGGCATTTTAGTGGTTTCTTGCATTATTAGGGGTTTCTTGTAAGGAACAATGTACGTACTACTAGCGACAAAAGGCGATTCTAGGTTGTGTTGTACTCCAACGAGTACTACTAGTGGTCGCGGGAGTGTATACCTCG
The DNA here is from genome assembly GCF_002162155.2 of Triticum dicoccoides. Taxonomy (NCBI): domain Eukaryota; kingdom Viridiplantae; phylum Streptophyta; class Magnoliopsida; order Poales; family Poaceae; genus Triticum; species Triticum dicoccoides. The sequence continues at coordinate 691,936,355 of NC_041383.1, read as the reverse complement.
TTTTGTGGGTTCGATCCCGACCGAACGCACGGTGGCCTTTTTTAAAAAAATAGTACTAGTACTACACTTCGCTGCGAGCCAATATTTTACACGGGTAGTTTGAGTTTTGAAGTCAAACGAACGTGCGGCCCCACAATCTGGGTGCACTGGATAGCCTAGCCACGTGAATGGGTTTCCCTTCCCAGCATCCTGTGGCTCGCGTGCTCGCCCTAGCCGCACCTTGCTTGCAGCTTCCTCATCAACCAGTAGTAGCATATTTAAACTAGCGCCTCCCAATTAAGCCCGAGGAGCCGGAAAAGCCTGGCGGGGCATTGGGAACTGTGCAATATGGCTCTATACTCTATGTAAACTGTTGTACTACTAGTACTCTATAGCTCGTGGCCTTGCACGCATGGACTTCACTCCATTATCGGCTCTACTATAAAAGAAATTCCTCTTGACGTGTTTTTTTGAAATGGAGGCAAAAGCTTTGCTTCATCTCATTCATAAAGAAGGAACTACTAACAAAGTTCGACGAGATCCATTACACCTCCACAAATGGAAGCAAAAAGCCTAGTCTCGTTGTATCAAATAACTCAAATGTTCTGCCCCCGTAGACCGCAGTAACCGTTGCTGATAAACAGGCTGCTAGTGTGTGCGTGAGAGGAGCGGCTGAGTAGGCCAGCTACTCCTACGTGAGAGGAGCAGCTGAATATAGCACCGAGAGTACCCACTAGGCCACTACGCAGGTGTACTTCCCCTACATTGATAGTACAGTGATGGTTCTACAGAACAGTAGTACCCTCCACTTCCAACTGTAGCTCCTTGGCCCTGAGATTCAAGAGTTCAAAACTGGTGCACTATACTAGACTAGACTAGACTAGACTAGAAGTACAGTACATCACACTAATACTCGTAGTTGAGAAAAGTAGTACTGGTACTGCTACAGTACGAGTACATACTCCTCCGCCACATAATGTAAGACGTTTTTTGACACTAGTTGGCATGTACAAAAAATGGCAAAAACATATCCAAAATTTCTTAATCCACGCCCAAAACTACTACCTAGTGCCAAAAATTTCTTACTAGTGCTATTATTTACAGTATAATGCAATCCCATAACGTTCCATAATGCTAGTACTAGTAGTAAATAATAGCCTCACCCCTTCGCTGAGGAACGATCTACAGTTGGAAGGGATGAGGCCCTGCGGTTACTACGCTCTTATCTCCTTCTCGCCAGTTCCCCTCCCCCCGAAGAGAAGGCAGTTCGTCACTGCTCCCATGGATTCACCAGGCGGTTCTCCTCCTCGTCGGGGCTGGGAGATCTTGGACGACGATCCTCTGGGAGAAATCACACGCCGCTCCGACGTCCTCACCGCCACAAGACTCGGTGCTTCTTGCACCAACTTTTTCAAGACGTTGCTTAAACAGGTTTGGGAAAATGCCATGCTTGTTGGTCTTCCATGCGTCCTCGAGGAGAAGGTTCTTCTATGGGACAATCCTTCAAACAGTCCACCGCTCCCTGGCCATGGTTGCACGTTGACTCTGTTAGAGTTGCCGACGTTGAGAGGTAGTCGGATTTTGTCCGATGAGCAGGTCAGTAATGGAGTTTGATCATGTAGTACTTAGTTATTCCATTTCCATCCCATAATTTCTCTGCTGCCCACCGTCTTATATATAGGTCTGGGTCGGTGCCATGAAGATTGGCTTGCATACCTCCGGCCGGATACCACCATCATTTTGCACAACATCCACAGCAGTGCAGCCGTTCCTGTAGACCCCTTCTCCACCATTGGGATCGCCCTTCCAGACTGGCTGGGCTTGAATACGTATGATGATGCTTACATGAGATTGAAAAAGATAGCAATTGCGGACCCGCCGACAAAGCGACGCGGCTATGACGATTACTATCTCATCGCGGTGTTCGACATAAGGATTGCCATCAATGCAAGACGCAGTAAAGGCAGAGGCTGGCGCATGTTGGCGGCGGCACATTTGTACCCCTACACGTTCGAAGACGTCGTGCGCCATCTAGGCCGCATCTTCACGGTGACAAGCCAGGGGACTTGTTTCATCTGGTTTCCATCCTACGGTACGGGAGATTACAAACAGAATGCACAAACCATCATTTGCATCCCTAACGGTACTCCATTATTTTGCAGGGACCAGTCATCCCCCGGTCAAAATAAGATCGCCGATCCTGGATGTGCATTTGCATCCGCGATTCGGTCTAACCTGGGACCTTGTAGCTGACTTTGGCATATTGGGATCAACTATCTTAGCAGTCGTTACCCATGGTACCACTGATGTGCAACATGGTCACACAATCTACCATGATCGGACCGTCACCATCTACCCAGGTATTCCATTTTTTAACCCTCTCGCCTTCTCTTTCATTGTTGTACTAGTAGTATACTTAGTACTACTAGTAGGAGTACTTTTTACCGTGGAGGACGCGTATAGCTAGCTGGGCCCTTGAAGACTTGAACCCACTAGCTGCCACCATTTTTGTTTTTCCATGTCTTACTATCTCATCCATGTAGCCAAGAGTGGCTATATATAATAAGTCGGTTATTTTACTTCCTCTATACCGGAGTAGTACTATTTGTTACACAGTATTACTGACCGTCATATTTGAGCACAACATTATTATGCATGGACCTTGACTATGTACGTCACCATGTGTCCAGATCTGGGATGCCGTGTGTACCAGATGAACGGCGCCGAGTTCGACCCCCGTGATGCTACGTGGGTGCCGAGGAACACTCTTGGAGAGTACTCGCTTTTCATCGGGGACAGCTACCCCATTGTGAAGCGGATGCCACCTTCCGTGCACGACACGGAAGGCCTGCCATTCATGAAGCATGGTTGTGTCTTCATTGCGCACCATCGGATGAACGACATGATGGGACACGCTATCCCTGATTTATGCCGCTTCAGCTTGGATGAGTCTCCATCGTGTGGAACCGGACTAGAAAGCTGCGACAATGATTCCCGTTACCCACCGCTATGGATCGTGCCATCCATGAAGAACACCTGGGACTAGAACCTGGAGGAGGACATGCATGTAGCCCATCTATAATGTGTAAGTGGAGTACGGTAATTGTGAATGGTAGCGATGTGAATATATGTAGACTAGTCGTGCACAAATTTATCACATGAATTGGAGATGAACTTGTGTGGCATACTGGCATTTGTCCTTTAGAATTTATTACTAGTAAATGTGTTATGTGTGCGTGCAACTTGTGTGGTTGTTGCACGGGCTCCAACACGCTCTTTGAGAAAAAAAAAGGTGGCACAGCTTTGGATATACGTGACGTGGCGGCATCATACAGTAGCATCGTTCCCTATAGTTGTAGTTGAAAGAAATATGCCCTAGAGGCAATAATAAAGTTATTATTTATTTCCTTATTTCATGATAAATGTTTATTATTCATGCTAGAATTGTATTAACCGGAAACATAATACATGTGTGAATACATAGACAAACATAGTGTCACTAGTATGCCTCTACTTGACTAGCTCATTAATCAAAGATGGTTATGTTTCCTAACCATAGACACGTGTTGTCATTTGATTAATGGGATCACGTCATTAGAAGAATGATGTGATTGACATGACCCATTCCCTTAGCCTAGCACTTGATCGTTTAGTATATTGCTATTGCTTTCTTCATGACTTATACATGTTCCTGTAACTATGAGAAATATGCAACTCCCGTTTACCGGAGGAACACTTTGGGTACTACCAAACGTCACAACGTAACTGGGTGATTATAAAGGAGTACTACAGGTGTCTCCGAAGGTACATGTTGAGTTGGCGTATTTCGAGATTAGGTTTTGTCACTCCGATTGTCGGAGAGGTATCTCTGGGCCCTCTCGGTAATGCACATCACTATAAGCCTTGCAAGCAATGTGACCAATGAGTTGGTTACGGGATGATGCATTACGTAACGAGTAAAGAGACTTGTCGGTAACGAGATTGAACTAGGTATTGGATACCGACGATCGAATCTCGGGCAAGTAACATACCGATGACAAAGGGAACAACGTATGTTGTTATGCGGTTTGACCGATAAAGATCTTCGTAGAATATGTAGGAGCGAATATGAGCATCCAGGTTCCGCTATTGGTTATTGACCGAGAATAGTTCTAGGTCATGTATACATAGTTCTCGAACCCGTAGGGTCCGCATGCTTAAGGTTTCGATGACAGTTATATTATAAGTTTATGAGTTTTGATGTACCAAAGGAGTTCGGAGTCCCAGATGAGATCGGGGACATGACGAGGAGTCTCAAAATGGTCGAGACGTAAAGATCGATATATTGGACGACTATATTCGGAGTTCGGAAAGGTTCCGAGTGATTCGGGTATTTTTCGGAGTACCGGAGAGTTACGGGAATTCGCCGGGAGAAGTATTGGTCCTTATTGGGCCATACGGGAAAGAGAGAGGGGCTGCCTAGGGCAGGCCGCGCGCCCCCCCAAGGCCTAGTCCGAATTGGACTAGGGGGAGGGGCCGCACCCCCTCCTTCCTTCCCTTCTCTCTTCCCTTTCCTTCTCTCCTACTCCTACTACATGGAAGGTCTCCTAGTTGGACTAGGAAAGGAGGGAGTCCTACTCCCGGTGGGAGTAGGACTCCTCCCTGGCGCGCCCTCCCTTGGCCGGCTGCCCCCTCCCCCTTGCTCCTTATATACGGGGGCAGGGGGGCACCTCTAGGCACAACAACAATTGATCCCTTGGATCTCTTAGCCGTGTGCGGTGCCCCCCTCCACCATAATCCACCTCGATAATATCGTAGCGGTGCTTAGGCGAAGCCCTGCATCGGTAGTACATCAAGATCGTCACCACGCCGTCGTGCTGACGGAACTCTCCCTCGACACTCGGCTGGATCGGAGTTCGAGGGACGTCATCGAGCTGAACGTGTGCTGAACTCGGAGGTGCCGTATGTTCGGTACTTGGATCAGTCGGATCGTGAAGACGTACGACTACATCAACCGCGTTGTCATAACGCTTCCGCTTACGGTCTATGAGGGTACGTGGATAACACTCTCCCCTCTCATTGCTATGCCATCACCATGATCTTGCGTGCACGTAGGAATTTTTTTGAAATTACTACGTTCCCCAATAGTGGTATCAGAGCCTAGGTTTTATGCGTTGATGTTATATGCACGAGTAGAACACAAGTGAGTTATGGGCGATACAAGTCATACTGCTTACCAGCATGTCATACTTTGGTTCGGCGGTATTGTGAGATGAAGCGGCCCGGACCGACATTACGCGTACGCTTACGCGAGACTGGTTTCACAGTTACGAGCACTTGTGCTTAAAGGTGGCTGGCGGGTGTCTGTCTCTCTCACTTTAGTTGAACCGAGTGTGGCTACGCCCGGTCCTTGCGAAGGTTAAAACAGCACTAACTTGATGAACTATCGTTGTGGTTTTGATGCGTAGGTAAGAACGGTTTTTGCTAAACCCGTAGCAGCCACGTAAAATTTGCAACAACAATGTAGAGGACGTCTAACTTGTTTTTGCAGGGCATGTTGTGATGTGATATGGTCAAGACGTGATAAGATAAAAGTTGTTGTATGAGATGATCATGTTTTGTTGAAGTTATCGGCAACTGGCAGAAGCCCTATGGTTGTCTCTTTGTTGCATAAGATGCAAGTGCCAAATAATTGCTTTACTTTATCGCTATGCGATAGCAATAGTTGCAAGAGTAATAGTTGGCGAGACGACCATGTGACGACACATTGATATAGATCAAGATGATGAAGATCATGGTGTCGTGCCGGTAATGATAGAGATCATGACAGTACTTTGGAGATGCAGATCAAAGGCGCAAGATGATCATGGCCATATCATGTCACATATTTTGATTGCATATGATGTTTATCTGTTATACATCTTATTCTGTTTTGTTTGAAGGTAGCATTTTAAGATGATCTCTCACTAATTATCAAGAAGTGTTCTCCCTGAGTATGCACCGTTGCGAAAGTTCTTCGTGCTGAGACACCACGTGATGATCGGGTGTGATAGGCTCTACGTTCAAATACAACGGGTGCAAAACAGTTGCACACGCGGAATACTCGGGTTAAACTTGACGAGCCTAGCATATACAGATATGGCCTCGGAACACGGAGACCGAAAGGTCGAGCGTGAATCATATAGTAGATATGATCAACATAGTGATGTTCACCATTGAAAACTACTCCATCTCACATGATGATCGTACATGGTTTAGTTGATTTGAATCACGTGATCACTTAGATGACTAGAGAGATGTCTGTCTAAGTGGGAGTTCTTAAGTAATATGATTAATTGAACTTTAATTTATCATGAACTTAGTCCTGGTAGTATTTTGCAAATTATGTTGTAGATCAATAGCTTGCGTTGTTGCTTTCATATATTTATTTTGATATGTTCCTGGAGAAAATTGTGTTGAAAGATGTTAGTAGCAATGATGCGGATTGGATCCATGATCTGAGGTTTATCCTCATTGCTGCACAGAAGAATTATGTCCTTAATGTACCGCTAGGTGACAGACCTATTGCAGGAGCAGATGCAGACGTTATGAACGTTTGGCTAGCTCAATATGATGACTACTTGATAGTTTTGTGCACCATGCTTAACGGCTTAGAATCGGGACTTCAAAGACGTTTTGAACGTCATGGACCATATGAGATGTTCCGGGAGTTGAACTTAATATTTCAAGCAAATACCCGAGTTGAGAGATATGAAGTCTCCAACAAGTTCTATGGCTAAAAGATGGAGGAGAATCGCTCAACTAGTGAGCATGTGCTCAGATTGTCTGGGTACTACGATCGCTTGAATCAAGTGGGAGTTAATCTTCCAGATAAGATAGTGATTGACAGAATTCTCTAGTCACCACCACCAAGTTAGTAGAACTTTGTGATGAACTATAGTATGCAAGGGGATGACGAAAACGATTCCCGAGCTCTTCGTGATGTTGAAATCAACGAAGGTAGAAATCAAGAAAGAGCATCAAGTGTTGATGATTGACAAGACCAATAGTTTCAAGAAAAGGGCAAAGGGAAAGAAAGGGAACTTCAAGCAGAATGGCAAGCAAGTTGTCACTCCCGTGAAAAAGACCAAAGCTGGACCAAAGCCTGAAACTGAGTGCTTACACTGCAAAGGAAATGGTCACTGGAAGCGGAAATGCCCTAAATATTTGGTGGATAAGAAGGATGGCAAAGTGAACAAAGGTATATTTGATATACAGGTGTTTGATGTGTGCCTTACTAGTGTTTATAGTAGCCCCTGAGTATTTTGATACTTGTTCGGTTGCTAAGATTAATAACTCGAAACAGGAGTTACAGAATAAACAGAAACTAGTTGAGGGTGAAGTGACGATGTGTGTTGGAAGTGGTTCCAAGATTGATATGATCCTCATCGCACACTCCCTATACTTTCGGGATTAGTGTTGAACCTAAATAAATGTTATTTGGCGTTTGCGTTGAGCATGAATATGATTTGATCATGTTTATTGCAATACGGTTATTCATTTAAAATCAGAGAATAATTGTTGTTCTATTTAAATGAATAAAACCTTTGATGGTCATACACCCAATAAAAATAGTTTGTTGGATCTCGATCGTAGTGATACACATATTCATAATATTGATGCCAAAAGATGCAAAGTTGATAATGATAGTGCAACTTATTTGTGGCACTGCCGTTTGGGTCATATCGGTGTAGAGCGCATGAAGAAACTCCATAAAGATGGACTTTCGGAATCACTTGGTTATGAATCATTTGATGCTTGTGAACCGTGCCTTTTGGGAAAGATGACTAAAACTCCGTTCTCCGGAACAATGGAACGAGCTACTGACTTATTGGAAACAATACATACTGATGTATGCGGTCCAATGAGTGTTGATGCTCGTGGCAGGTATCGTTATTTTCTGACCTTCACAAGATGATTTGAGCAGATATGAGTATATCTACTTAATGAAGCACAAGTCTGAAACATTTGAAAAGTTCAAAGAATTTCAGAGTGAAGTGAAGAATCATCGTAACAAGAAAATAAACTTTCTGCGATTTGATCACAGAGACAAATATTTAGTTATGAGTTTGGCCTTCATATAAAACAATGAGGAATAGTTTCACAGCTCACGCCACATGGAACACCATAACATAATGGTGTGTCCGAACATCATAACCGCACTTTATTTGATATGGTGCAATCAATGATGTCTCTTACCGATTTACCAATATCGTTTTGGGGTTATGCATTAGAGACAGCTGCATTCACGTTAAAAGGGCACCATCTAAATCCGTTGAGACAACACCATATGAACTATGGTTTAGCAGTAAACCTAAGCTGTCGTTTCTTAAAGTTTGGAGTTGCGATGCTTATATGAAAAAGGTTTTCAACCTGATAAGCTCGAACCCAAATCGGAGAAGTGCGTCTTCATAGAATACCCAAAGGAAACTGTTGGGTACTCCTTCTATCACACATCCAAAGGCAAAACATTTTTTTCTAAGAATGGATCCTTTCTAGAGAAGGAGTTTCTCTCGAAAGAAGTGAGTGCGAGGAAAGTAGAACTTGATGAGGTAACTATATCTACTCCCTTGTTGGAAAGTAGTTTATCACAGAAATCAGTTCCAGTGATTCCTACACCAATTAGTGAGGAAGTTAATGATGATGATCATGAAACTTCAGATCAAGTTACTACCAAACCTCGTAGGTCTTCCAGAGTAAGATCCGCACCAGAGTGGTGCAGTAATCATGTTCTGGAAGTCATGTTACTAGACCATGATGAACTTGCGAACTATGAGGAAGCGATGATGAGCCCAGATTCCACGAAATGGCTTGAGGCCATAAAATCTGAGATATGATCCATGTATGAGAACAAAGTATGGACTTTGATTGACTTGCTCGATGATCAGCAAGCCATGTTAAATAAATGGATCTTCAAGAGAAAGACGGACGCTGATAGTAGTGTTACTATCTACTAAGCTCGACTTGTTGCGAAAGGTTTTCAACAAGTTCAATGTGTTGAATACGATGAGATTTTTTCACTCGTATTGATGCTTAAGTCTGTCTGAATCATGTTAGCAATTGCCACATTTTATGAAGTCTGGCAAATAGATGTCAAAACTGCATTCCTTAATGGATTTATTAAAGAAGAGTTGTATATGATGCAGCCAGAAGGTTTTGTCAATCCTAAAGGTGCGAACAAAATATGCAAGCTCCAGCAATCCATCTATGGACTGGTGCAAGCATCTCAGAGTTGGAATATACGCTTTGATAAATTGATCAAAGCATATAGTTTTGTACAGACTTACGGTGAAGCCTGTATTTACAAGAAAGTGAGTGGGAGCACTACAGCATTTCTGATAAGTATATGTGAATGACATATTGTTCATCGGAAATAATGTAGAACTATTCTGCAAAGCATAAAGGAGTGTTTGAAAGGAGATTTTTCAAAGAAAGACCTCGGCAAAGCTACTTACATATTGAGCATCAAGATCTACTGAGATAGATCAAGACGCTTGATAAGATTTTCAATGAGTACATACCTTGACAAGATTTTTGAAGTATTTCAAAATGGAACAGTCAAAGAGAGAGTTCTTGCCTGTGTTGCAAAGGTATGAAATTGAGTAAGACTCAAATCCCGACCACAGCAGAAAATAGAAAGAGAATGAAAGTCATTCCCTATGCCTCAGCATAGGTTCTATAAAGTATGCTATGCTATGTACCAGACCTATTGTATACCTTGCTCTGAATTTGGCAAGGGAGTACAATAGTGATCTAGGAGTAGATCACTGGACATTGGTCAAGAATATCCTTAGTGAGGACTAAGGAAATATTTCTCGATTATGGAGGTGATAAAAGAGCCCGTAGTAAAGAGTTACATCGGTGCAAGCTTTTACACCAATCCATATGACTCTAAGTCTCAATCTGGATACATATTGAAAGTGGGAGCAATTAGCTAGAGTAGCTCCGTGCAGAGCATTGTAGACATAGAATATTTGAAAAATACATACGGCTCTGAATGTGACAGACCCGTTGACTAAGCTTCTCTCACGAGCAAAACATGATCACACCTTAGTACTCTTTGGGTGTTAATCACATAAGCGATGTGAACTAGATTATTGACTCTAGTAAACCCTTTGGGTGTTGGTCACATGACGATGCGAACTATGGGTGTTAATCATATACATATATGAATATTAATGTTAAATCGCATGGTAATGTGAACTAGATTATTGACTCGAGTGCAAGTGGGAGACTGAAGGAAATATGCCCTAGAGGCAATAATAAAGTTATTATTTATTTCCTTATTTCATGATAAATGTTTATTATTCATGCTAGAATTGTATTAACCGGAAACATAATACATGTGTGAATACATAGACAAACATAGTGTCACTAGTATGCCTCTACTTGACTAGCTCATTAATCAAAGATGGTTATGTTTCCTAACCATAGACACGTGTTGTCATTTGATTAATGGGATCACGTCATTAGAAGAATAATGTGATTGACATGACCCATTCCGTTAGCCTAGCACTTGATCGTTTAGTATATTGCTATTGCTTTCTTCATGACTTATACATGTTCCTGTAACTATGAGAAATATGCAACTCCCGTTTACCGGAGGAACACTTTGGGTACTACCAAACGTCACAACGTAACTGGGTGATTATAAAGGAGTACTACAGGTGTCTCCGTAGGTACATGTTGAGTTGGCGTATTTCGAGATTAGGTTTTGTCACTCCGATTGTCGGAGAGGTATCTCTGGGCCCTCTCGGTAATGCACATTACTATAAGCCTTGCAAGCAATGTGACCAATGAGTTGGTTACGGGATGATGCATTACGTAACGAGTAAAGAGACTTGTCGGTAACGAGATTGAACTAGGTATTGGATACCGACGATCGAATCTCGGGCAAGTAACATACCGATGACAAAGGGAACAACGTATGTTGTTATGCGGTTTGACCGATAAAGATCTTCGTAGAATATGTAGGAGCCAATATGAGCATCTAGGTTCCGCTATTGGTTATTGACCGAGAATAGTTCTAGGTCATGTCTACATAGTTCTCGAACCCGTAGGGTCCACACGCTTAAGGTTTCGATGACAGTTATATTATGAGTTTATGAGTTTTGATGTACCGAAGGAGTTCGGAGTCCCGGATGAGATCGGGGACATGACGAGGAGTCTCAAAATGGTCGAGACGTAAAGATCGATATATTGGACGACTATATTCGGAGTTCGGAAAGGTTCCGAGTGATTCGGGTATTTTTCAGAGTACCGGAGAGTTACGGGAATTCGTCGGGAGAAGTATTGGGCCTTATTGGGCCATACGGGAAAGAGAGAGGGGCTGCCTAGGGCAGGCCGCGCGCCCCCCCAAGGCCTAGTCCGAATTGGACTAGGGGGAGGGGCCGCACCCCCTCCTTCCTTCCCTTCTCTCTTCCCTTTCCTTCTCTCCTACTCCTACTACATGGAAGGTCTCCTAGTTGGACTAGGAAAGGAGGGAGTCCTACTCCCGGTGGGAGTAGGACTCCTCCCTGGCGCGCCCTCCCTTGGCCGGCCGCCCCCTCCCCCTTGCTCCTTTATATACGGGGCAGGGGGGCACCTCTAGGCACAACAACAATTGATCCCTTGGATCTCTTAGCCGTGTGCGGTGCCCCCCTCCACCATAATCCACCTCGATAATATCGTAGCGATGCTTAGGCGAAGCCCTGCATCGGTAGTACATCAAGATCGTCACCACGCCGTCGTACTGACAGAACTCTCCCTCGACACTCGGCTGGATCAGAGTTCAAGGGACGTCATCGAGCTGAACGTGTGCTGAACTCGGAGGTGCCGTACGTTCGGTACTTGGATCGGTCGGATCGTGAAGACGTACGACTACATCAACCGCGTTGTCATAACGCTTCCGCTTACGGTCTACGAGGGTACGTGGATAACACTCTCCCCTCTCGTTGCTATGCCATCACCATGATCTTGCGTGCACGTAGGAAATTTTTTGAAATTACTATGTTCCCCAATAGTAGTACACTCCTACTAGGACGACAACTCCTATAAAACCTTGCGCTTGGCTCTTTGCCTCTTCGGGAGATTCAACAGTTCGTACTCGTGTGAACCTTGCACTTGCCTCTTCGCCTCTTCGGAAGGTCCAACAATGATGATACTACAATACAATATGCGTCTGGCAATCTGACACCGATTGAACTGTTGCACGTCCACCGCGAGGGCGAGGGCGAGGGAGAGGAAGAGGGACAGGTCGCTGTAGTCAGAACCCTCTCCTCGTCCTGCGAACCACCGCGCGCGTGGGTGAGGGAGAGGTGTAGTAAGCAAGCTTCTCCTCGTTCGGCGAGTTGACGGGACACATCAAAGTAGTACTAGTACTAGTAGTAGTCCATACTGCGTCCTTTCCGATTAATATGGCTTAATTTGAAACGAGAAAAATACACTGGCGGTCAACGTATGTAACAATACGCTCTTTACGGTCACTATATATAGTTTTGCGTCGATTATACGATCACTAGCTCATCGTAGAGCACCGTATTGCACCCTACTGACCGGCCACATAGTCGATGTGGCACTTTGTTGACTGGTTAAATTGTCACCTGGTTTCTGGGTCCCACCTGTCATTTGGCGGAGCAAAGAAATCAGTTAAACAAAACTTTACGCAGGCGCCACATGAGTCCAACCCTTGCACCCGAACCGCCCTGGCTATGTATGTGAGTGCATGCACGTGTCCTCCCTCGGCCTTCCAACAAAGAGTGTACATCGGCTATAAAACAAATAGTGTAGTAGTACATGATGTACATCTACACTTCCAATGCATTTAGCCTTTAATATAAATCGATATTGATTGACTAATGCACCAACTTGTGCTGTAGGTATAGGCTACATGTCTATCCTTAATTACACCATGCAACGGCCTTTATTTAATCTTCTTATCTCAATGGTCGCATGCACACATAAGTCTGCTACTTTTGGGCGTTAATTATACCCTGGTCAATGTGTAAATCTCTAAATGTACAGTCTTTCACGGACGTAGGGAGTAGGTTGAGCACTTGAGCGTGAGCATATGTTTTGCGTCGTGTGCTGTGTGCCGCATGGGTGCGTGAGTGTTGTGTGCGTCCATGTGGAGTACGTGTGAGTGTTGCATGTTGCATGCATGCATGCATGCATGCATGGGGCTTACTCCCTCCCATTGACATGTTCATATTTCAAACTTCCTCTGTTCCCTCCATATGGTGATACTACCTCTGTTCCCAAATACTCCAGTACGGAGAAAAAGCCTCCCTCTGTTCCCAAATACAGAGTATTTGTCTTTCTACAGATTTCAACAAGTGACTAGGTACGGAGCAAAATGAGTGAAGTGAGCGTAGAGGCATAGGGATACTGTAGAAAGGTAATCCTCGCGATCAATCATTCCCCATCTCGGTCAGAGAGAACTATTCAACTAGTCTTCGCAGTGAAGTGACAATACACGCTGCAGCAGATGGGACACGTAATTAATAAGTTGAACCAGCGTGTTGGTGTTACTAAATCAGCCTTACCCAGTACTGCCATCATGTTTGCCAGTAGAGCACGCTTCCGCAAATATGCCTACACACCTGTGTCCTCCATTAACTGACATATGGGCCCTCTTGTGGTAGACCCACATGTCATCGGTGTAACTATTTACACTCCGGAGGACGGTGCCTATATCCTGGTAGTAGTACTAGTAGAATTGAGATTTAATGCACTTTCTTCCCTGTCTTCCACTCTTCTTCCTCCTCTCTTCTTCTTCCTCCTCTCTTCCCCATCGTCGGCCGCACACCATTTACCCATGCTCACTGCTCGCCCGCCCGCGCCATCTTCCTTGGTAGCTCGCGCGTACCATATCCCCCCGCTCACTGCTCGGCCACACGAGGAGAAGCTTCTTCGCTCGCCCGCCCGAATCCACTTCCCCGCTGGCTCGCAGGCACCGAAAACCCCAATGGCAGAACCGACTGACACGCAGAGCCGTGATTGGAATTCCCTCCCCGATGTTCTCTTGGAGCAGATCTGTAGTCATATGGACCTACTCATCACCGTCCGTCTGGCCGCATGCTCGGTGTCTTTGTACCATCTACTCGTCTGCAACCGTCCGGCTCTTTTAAAGACACCCTGCTTGCTGATGCCCGATCCTCGCAGGTGGCCCAGACACCGACTTGACGATCCTACGGAGGTTTCCGTGGTGCCCCTCGACATGATACCACTACCCGTCCACCTGTCCTTCATGCGCGGCCACTACTGGGCCGGCATGAAGGCCAACTGGATCATCCTCATCCACCACACCGGTAGTCCGTGGCGTCTCGTGGATATCTACACCCAGCGAGAGATCATCCTTCCATCGTTGGATACCGCCGACATCAAGCCTCGCGGCCCGCCGGACACTCCTGCCTACTACGCACGAGACGCATCAAGCTTTTGGCTCGACCTCTATTTGCAGAAAGTTGTAATCTGTGAAGTGCCCACACCATCAGAAGACTACATGGATTACAAGCTCATTGCCTTGTTCAACATGGGATTTGTCTATCTGGAATCCGGTCGCCATACATGGTTATGGCTCATCATCAATCCTATTGAGGCAACATTTCTGTCTGATGCTATAGTGCACGATGGCATCATTTACGCGGTCGACGCACAGATTGGCTGCCTATACTGGTGGAATCTATCGTCGTGTAATTGTTCTATCTCATCTCATCTTTACCTTATGAATACGACTGCCTGTTCATTTGTTACAAATTTAGAATGCATATCATGTCTATAACCACATCATTGCTATATGTTCCTCTCATTTCCTAGATTTTTATGACCACACATGTTATTGTTAGAGTTGATATGAAAACAATTGGCATCTAATGATTGTTAGAATACATATTATGAACATAACATCATGATTGCTATATGTTACTCTCGTTTACTAGATTTTTATAACAACGCATGTTATTGCTTAGAGTTGATATGAGAATAGTAGTAGTAAGTGCTATGGTAGAATATGAGTAGGCGATGTCATAGCTGTTTTCCTCTCATTGTTACATGATGTTTGAACCATGACATGTTGCTAGAATATGAAAGCCATTGGCTTATTTTTTTAACTTGGGGTATGATTATGACCACGGCATTGCAATTCTCTGTCTATGATATGTGTCATTGTTATAATAATCCTAATTCCACACATACTCTGAACATGATTGTTTATTTTTGTCATTTTGGTCTCCAATTTGAATTGTTGCAGCAGACGCAAATGCGCTGGCCTTCATGATTCCAGGACCTGGAATCATACCAGCCGACGGGTGCTGGTTTATCGCTCGTTCAGCTGACAGCGGCCATTTGATGCTCATTCGCACATACCAAATTGACCAAACCATTACATCAAACCACATGCAGTACAATGGTGGGGCGTTCGTGACATTGATGGCTATGGCTGCTTCATGTTCGAGAAAGATCCCAGCTCCGTTGGGCCAGGCGTATTCAACTGGAGGCGGGTTTACAGCCTCGGCAACCACTCCTTGTTCCTCGGGCTCAATTATCCGATCATCCAACCAATCATCGATCATATCACCGGCGATGATTACTATGCTATGCAACTTCCATTCTCGAGGGGGGCTGTGTTTACACATCATACCATGGGTTTCATGAATCACCATATCCAGAGATTCGTCGACACAGCTTGTTGCCAGATAATCTTCAGTGTGTGAAAGGCATCAAGCTTCCATGCGATGGATGGCTTTTGCAAACCCGACATGCGGCGATGTGGTTCATGCCAACAGCAAATATGCACAACTTGATTCGTGTTGATATCTAGACTGAGCCATGTATTTTGTTGCTGTAGCACGACCCTCTTTTGTTGGATATTATGTACTGTTGTTAGTTTGAAGCACTCCTCTGGTTTGAAGGATAGATACCTTCCTGGGATCAAGTGCATCCTAACTCACCTGCGTAGGATGTACTGATAATGATGATGGAGATGCTATGTAGAAGCCATATGTATACATATATATTAGTTAGGCTTCAAGTGCGTACTTGTTAGTTAAACCTATGTATAAATTGTGACACTAAATACGACTAGTAAGTAGTACAGTAGCAGTACTAGTATACATTGGTCAAATTATTCATCATGTCCACACATTGAATTGACGTGACAACGCGCTGCGCGTGAGGTGACACAAGAATCTCGGTGGTGTGTTCGGGTATTCCGGACTTCAGATTTGGAGTACCACTTATCTGTCGAAATCTATTTTTTCGAAACGGAGGCAAAAGATTTGCCTCATCCATTAAATAAGAGGAGAATAGAGTTTAGAGTTTTTACAAGCGCCCTTGCAAAACGGCATGGAAATTACTCTCGTACAACTGTCGAAGGAGCACGAGTTTTTACTCTATCGAGATCTTTCATCATTCACTTAAAGCAGTTGATTGGTTATACGTTGAGTACCATATAACTGGAATTACCGATGCAAGTCGAAGAAGGATTGGCCGGTGCTGCCGGCTGGCGTCAAGTTCGATCCCACGGATCAGGAGCTGATCGAGCACCTTGAGGCCAAAGTGAGTGTTGACAGCGCGAGATTTCAGTCTCTCATCGATTTGTTCATACCAACCATCGACAGCGAGCACGGCATATGCTACACCCAACCTGAGAAACTTCCAGCTAAGACACCGATCGGCCGTCTACTTGCACAAACATATTCCTTTGTTTATAGCTCTATTTTTCTTTTTTAGACACAGACCTGTTGAAACAATTACAATTTGACAGTTAATAAAAAGTGAAACAAGTGACTGCAACATGCCAAAGATGCTATGAAAATGCCAACTAGGTACACTAAAACCTGTATTCCACAATACTGCAGGTATCACACTGAGTGGCCTAAGGAAGCATTTTTTCCAGCGCAATTCCAGGGCGTTCAAAAGGGGCACGTGGACGCATCGCAAGATACAGTCGGAGTGTGGCACGCACGCGATGTGGCACAAGACCGGCAATATCTTGCCTGTGATGGTCAACGGCCGGCAGACGGGCAGCAAAAAAGGTTCTGGTGCTGCACACCAACAAGAACTTCGACCAGCAGAGAACCAACTGGATGATGCACCAGTACCACATCGGGGACCTGGAGCAAGAGAAGGAGCGGGAGCTGGTCCTCTGCAAGATTTTCTACCAGACGAACACTAGGACCAGGAGTAGTTTGGTATTGGTAGTTGTACTACCCTGTCGTCCGCAAGTTGGTATTGTTGTTAACGATCTTTTGGTATGAACTTGTATTTGCTTCCAACCATCATGTCGAGGGTCGACGTGGATATAAAGCTGAATCATTTGTTTCGAAACGAATTATCAGGCACCTAATTTTTATTTTATGGGTAGCATAAGCACCCGCCGTTCGAATTCCCAGTTCTGCAGTTTTTTCGAAACAAGTGCATGCACTTATTATCACGATAAAAAACAATATCCGTGTTGCGTCCCAGTTATCAGTCTGTGCTTGCAGAATTCTCTCGTTTATTGAGCACGTATATTTTTTTTTCAGGTCGAGCAAGTTTCAACTGGGCTGTAGACTGACCAGGGTTGGTTTTGTTTTTAACAGGCCCAGCCCATGACGACAACGGGGCACAAAGATCTAGCAGGTATCTACTGGCCTCTGTACCGCC
The DNA here is from genome assembly GCF_002162155.2 of Triticum dicoccoides. NCBI lineage: Eukaryota > Viridiplantae > Streptophyta > Magnoliopsida > Poales > Poaceae > Triticum > Triticum dicoccoides. The sequence goes on along the minus strand of NC_041383.1, from coordinate 691,918,733 downwards.
AGCATTAGTTATATTTTGCCTTACAACATCCGCAGGCAGTTTTGTTACTGAATCAAACACATAGCCCAGTTTTATTTTCCTCTTGAAACGCATGTCCTACATCCATTTTCTAATCTCTACCATAGTTTTACTAGTTCATATACACGTATCATTATATTGAAAACACATAAAATTCCCTTTTCATATTTACATCCTTATTTTTGTTGTTTTTTCCCACCCAGCGCTGATTTTTTTACCACTGGTTTTCCCTTAAACCAACTCAATTGTCCCACGTCTTATTTGCTTACAAAAACAAAACGATTTTTTTGGCAAATCAATAAGTTCTTAAAAAAATGTTTATCATTTCGGGATTACAACAGTTTGGACTCCACCGAAATATGCAAAATAAGGTTGAACTTTTTGACCGTGGTCCTGGGCAGAAAATGGGCTATAATAAATTACTTAAGAATTAGCAAATGGGCTGCAAATTATAAAAAATAGCAAATGGGCTGTAGATTGTAAAAAATAGCAAATGGGCTTTATGTTGTCTACCACAGATTTGGAGGCTGACTTGTGGTCCTACTAAGTTCATGCGTACACAAGGTTTCTTAAAAAAGAAACTTAGTCAACAATCGACTCTACCAGCGTCAGACCGTTAGATGTCAATCTAACGGCAATCGTGCTTATTCAGTCTCTGATCTTCCTGCCCCAGCCGCCCAAACCAGCGCCATCGGAACCGCCTGCTCCCGCCTCTCGTGGCCAGCAGTGCTGCCGGGCAGGCCTCACGGCCCCATCATACTCGCATCCCTGGCCTGTCTATCCCTCTACTCACCCACACCTCCTGTTATTTTCCGGCGACGGCAGCCGAACCAGTCAACCCTCGTACTCTCCACCGCGTGGGCAGCCACTGTCGTGTCTTCGCCGGCTCCCTGTCGTTCCCTTCGTAGGCCTCGCCGTCGTCCACCGCCCCGGTGCTCTCGGCGCGGCGTGGTCAACGATGTCCATCCAACGGCCGTAGTGCTTCTTCAACCTCTGGTCTTCTTGCCCCAGCCGCCCAAAGTTGCGCCGGTCGTGCCGCATGCTCCTGCCTCCCGTGGCCGGCTGTGCTGCCGCGGAGGCCTCACCGTCCCCATACTACTCCCACCGCTGGCCAGGCCATCCCTCCACTCACCCACTCCCCCTGTTATTCTGCGGCGATGGCAGCCTCACACCGCAGCCGAACCAGTGAACCCTCGTACTCCTCTCCACGTGGGCATCCACTGCCGCGTCTTCCCCGGCTCCGCGTTGTCCCCTTCCTAGGCCTCACCGTCGTCCACCGCCCTGGTGCTCTAGGCGCGGCGTGGTCAATGTGGTCAATGACCGACTTCCATCGGAAGAGTACTGTACGTGGAGAAGCTGACAGCTGGGTCCACGGCAGCCGCAAGGAAGTGCCTCCTTATTACGCGCAAAATAATTATTCCTCCACCTGACAGCAGGGACCCACCGGACGGGCCACCAGTATTTCGCGGAAAAAACATTTCCCCCTGACTGCTGTGACCCACCGGACGGGCCATCGTATTTCGCGAAAAAACGTTTGCCCCTGACTGCTGGGACCCACCGGACGGACCACCGTATTTTGCAAAAAAAACGTTCCCCCCACTATTAGCTCGGACCCATCGGAAGTGCCTCCTTATTACGCACAGAAAAATGAATACTCCCCCTGCTAGCTGGGACCCACCATGGTGGGAGGCTGACTTGTGGGCCTACTAAGTTGACGGGGACAGAGGGCTTTGTCAACTTAGTCAATATGAACGATTCTAGCTCCATTGACCACACGATGTCCATCCAACGGCCGTCGTGCTTCTTCAATCTCTGCTCTTCCTGCTCCAGCCGCTCAAACAAGCGCCGGCGGGACTGCCTGCTCCCTCCTCCTCGCGGCCGGCTGTGCTGCCGCGCAGGCCTCACTGCCCCACCGTACTCCCATCGCTGGCCTAGCCATCCCTCTACTCACCCACACGTCCACACCTGCTGTTATTCTCCGACAAGGGCAGACAAACCAGTAAACCCTCGTATAGTCGTACTCCCCTCCGCGTGGGAAACAACTGCCGAGTCTTTCCTGCCTCCGTGTCGTTCCCTTCCTAGGCCTCACCGTCGTCCACTGCCCTAGTGCTCTCGGCGCGGCGTGGTCAACGTGGTCAAGGAACGGCTTCCATCGGACGTGGACTGTACGTGGAGAGGCTGACAGGTGGGTCCACGGCCGCAGCAAGGAAGTGCCTCGTTATTACGCGCAAAATAATTATTCCTCCACCTGACATCTGGGACCCACCGAAAGGGCCTATGTATTTCGCGAAAAAACATGCCCCCAGCTGACATGTCGGACCCACCAGCTATCTTCGCACGCAAGGAAGTGCGTCCTTATTACGCACAAAAAAATGAATACTCCCCCTGCCAGCTAGAACCTAGCATAGTGGGAGGCTGACTTGTCGGCCTACCAAGTTGACAGGGATGGAGGGCTTTGTCAACTTAGTCAATATGAACAATTCTAGCTCCTGTTACCGTACGATGTTCATCCAACGGTTGTAGTGCTTCTTCAACCTCTGGTCTTCTTACTCTAGCCGCCCAAACCAGCGCCGGTCGTGTCGCGTGCTCCTGCCTCCCATGGCCAGCTGTGATGCCGCGGTCCAGGCCATCCCTCTACTCACCCACACACCCTGTTATTCTGCGGCGACAGCAGCCTCACACCGCAGCCGAACCAGTGAATCCTCGTACTCCTCTTCGCGTGGGCATCCACTGCTGCGTCTTCCCCGGCTCCGAGTCGTCCCCTTCCTAGGCCTCGCCGTCGTCCACTATCGTGGTGCTCTCGGCGCGGCGTGGTCAACGTGGTCAAGGAACAACTTCCATCGGACGTGGACTGTACGTGAAGAGGCTGACAGCTGGGTCCACGGTCGCCGCAAGGAAGTGCCTCCTTATTACGCGCAAAATAATGATTCCTCCACCTGACAACGGGGACCCACCGGATGGGCCACCGTATTTCGCGAAAAAATGATTCGCCCCCCTGACTGCTGGGACCCACCAGCTACATCTTCGCATGCAAGGAAGTGCGTCCGGGCAAAAAAACGATTTGTCCCCCTGACTGCTGGGACCCACCAGCTACATCTTCGCATGCAAGGAAGTGCCTGATAGTCGAGACCCACCTGGTCAAAGCGTACGTAGCGTTGTCATTCCGGTCGCGAACGTGTACGTACATACTCGTCGATGTAGAGGCGCGCACGTGTCATAGATGTAGAGGCGCGTACGTGTCGTAGTAGAGGCGCGCACGTAGCATGTACACGTACGTACAGCGGCGAGGGTGCAAGAAAGAAAATACGGCCATGTACGTACATACGGGCAGGGTCTCTAACGCCTATCGCGCATACGTACATGGCTGGGTCGGAACGGAGAAACAGCGTCGTCGTCGTGTTCATGGGGAGCCAACCGGCTGGGTCGGAACGGAATGCATGGTCGTGTTCATCGGGAAGGCTTGGACGGAACAGGCGATGGAAACGAGGCCTGGCGTACCGCACAACGGAGGAAACGACCTTGTGTTCGACCGGCCACGTTCGAAATGAGGTCCTGTTGATCGGGAGGGGCCTGGCGTACCGCAAAACGGAGGAAACGGACCTCCTACGGTCGAAATGGGGGTCCTGTTGATCGGGAGGGGTGTGGCGTACCGCAAAACGGACGAAACGGACTTGTGTTGGAGCGCTACGGTCGAAACGGGGGTCCTGTTCATCAGGAGGGGTGTGGCGTACCGCAAAACAGACGAAACAGACTTGTGTTGGACCGCTACGGTCGAAACGGGAAGGGAGGGGTGTGGCATATCGCAAAACGGGACTCCACGGGATACTTTTCATCTCCACCGTCGACCTCCTCCAGCCTCCACGGGCTACCGTCGACCTCCTCCAGCCTCCACGGGCTCCTGTTCATCCAGCCTCCACCGCGCGCTACTCCACCGGCTACTATTCAACCACCCCTCCACGGGCACCCCTCCACCGTCTACTGTTCATCCAGCCCTCCACACCACGGGGTCCTGTTCAACCACCCCTCCACGGCCACCCCTCCACTGTCTACTGTTCATCCAGCCCTCCACACCACGGGTT
>NC_041383.1:691906917-691914256 GCF_002162155.2 Triticum dicoccoides | reverse complement strand
CATCGATCGACTTCAGTTAGCAGCAGTAGTGAAGGAATCGCTCCATCGGGTTCCGTTAACAGCCATCAATCGATCGCTCGGGTTCAGTAACGCGTAGCCTGCAGTGCAATCGCTCGGGTTCAGTTAGAGCCCAACGCCTCGCTCGGCTTTAGTTAGAGCCAACGCCTCGCACACACACGCGTATGTATGAGAGAAACACGCATCGCTCCTCCCCCGACCTCCCACCGTAACCGGCAACTCCCCGAAATTTTCCTCCCCCTCGCTTCTACCATGGTTTTTTCCGTCATGGATGGCCCAAAGAATGTCATGCAGCTACGTCTCCGGCCCGCCCAAGACGAAAAGCCCATTTTCTGTCATGATTTTTTGTATAGAAGTAGGAGCCCACCACATCTATGATGATACCAGGTTTTGTCACAATTATCATCATAGAAGTGTCATACGTATGACAGAAAAAAAATTCGTTCGGCCCAAAATGTCGGATGTGTCTTTTTTTGTAGTGATAGAAATGGCTTACAACCGTGATATGGAGTTGGTCACTGTTCGCTGGCCCATCCTGGTTCCTCCACTGGTCCAGGGCTGCAATATGATTATCATTTGAGCAGCGACCACAAGTACAGAAGCCTAAGCCAAGAATGCCAAGACTTCCAGGCGCTGCCACAGCCCCAGGATCCTTCAGTGTCAACAGCTTTAGAGCCCACAACACCTTCTTTGACAGTGAAAAGAATCCATACTCGAAGCCAAGGATCTCTTCAGATTGCTTCTGGAGCCATCAACGGTGCAGCTATTACTCCTGTGTCCTCTACAATCAAGAGAGAATCTTTCCTCACATGCGCCTTGATGGTGAAGCTATGGCTAGGCTCCCCTGTCTTGAAGAAGCCATGGATTGCTTTTGGGATGCTGGCCTTCTGGAATTTGTCACAACCAAAGAGCACTGGAATGAAGAGCTTCTGCTGCAGTTCTATGCTACTCTTCACATTCGTGACTACTACCGGGATCCAAAGACATGGATCCTCGAGTGGATGACAGGTGATGTGCACCATGAAGCTAAATATCAAGATATCATCGAGCTTACCTCCCTGCCCACTCTAGGTGAATTGTACGAGTCTGGTTGTCAGCGCCACACAGAAGGACTGCAGAGCATTTTTCAGCGGCCTGAACCCAATATGAGTCATATGCTCAGCATGATGAAGCCATTGCCTCAAGATGCAGAATATCCCAAGGAATTCTTTGTCTAGGACCTCAAGTACTTGCCCCGCATAGTCTATCATATACTGAGGCGTACTCTATGGCCAATCAAGGGACATCCTTCTGAAGCCAAACTTGAAGGCGCTATGAAGACTTTGGTATTCTATATAGTCAATGGCATCAGATTCAACTCCTAGGATTTCTTCATCAGACAACTTGCTGCATCTGGGATTGATCTGTTTGGCCTAAAGTTTTATGCTCCATGGGTGATGCGCCTAATCAAGCTTCATTCTACTGTCAACTATCAGCCTTCAGCACGCAACCATCTTGTATTTTTGCCTGAGGTTGATCTACCAGTTGAGGCCATCTACCCCGAGCCTGCAAAGGAGGCGATATATCTTCACAATGCTGATCATCAAAGCTTCAAGCATCCCATAGAAGGAGTTCATGTTCCAAATGTTGTTGTTCCTTCTTATCCTCTTGCTGGCAATGTGCGTCTGCCTCATCGTGCAAGTACCGAAGCCACTGCCAGTACAATTTCTCAACGTCCTCGGAAGCGTTCTCGTGTACTCAATGACCAAGAGTTGCTTGTGGCCTTACATCAGAAGCAGGACAAGCACCACGACTGGCTGAAGCGTCAGATGCATAGTCTCTTGGTGGATGTCAATCGCATTCGCAATCTGGCCACCAAGAACTCATTTGTTGCCCATGAGAATGTGCGAAGGTCCTAGAAGAGCCTCACTCTGCTGTGTTCTGAAGATGATTTTCAAGCAGATGGCTTCACCGAAAGCTTAAAGTTTGACTGCAGGCCTCCACCTAATGCAAGTTGGTGTCGTACTCCCTCACTTGAAGATTCTGAGTATTCATCTTCGGCTGCGACTGTTGTTGCGAATGTCGTCGATGAAGAAGACAACACCACTTCACCGACCATGACTACACCGCATATTGACTCAGCACCAGGCCCTTCTGCTCCACCAAACTCCAACATCGACTCTACTCCACCATCTGCTCCTTCTTGGAACGAGTAGATGCTCTATGTCTTCAAACCTTTTTGGTCATTACTGACAAAAGGGGGAGAAGCATATGAGTTGATAGACTTCAAGCGGGTCCTTATGGGTGGCTGCATTATTTTGCCAAGTTCTTACAACTCTCGTCTTTTGAAACATTTGGTTCTCTAAGTTGTAACACTTAAATTTGATGGTCATCTGCTACTTTTTCTGCTATTCTGTGATGCGATGATAAATTCCGCATGAAGTCATTCTGCAGACATCCATTTTCCATTATGCATATCATTGTCTTATTTACTTACTTATATGCATAATGTATTGTCTTCACACTTTGAAGATGGCCTCCACAAAGCAAAACCTGTCATGTGCATTTGCATTCAAAAGCAAATCACTTATATGCACATCTTCAGGGGGAGCCTCGTCATATGTATGAAGACAATACTCACAACACTAAACTTTCACATACTTTTATCCCCGTTGAAAACTTCAACCTGTTTGTCATGAATCACCAAAAAGGGGGAGATTGTAAGTGCATCTAGTGCCACCCCTAGTTGGTTTTAGAGTATTGACGACAAACTTGGTTGAGGGACTAATGTGTTTGTGATAATTGCAGGATAACACAGGTAGTAGTCCCATACTGATTCGGTTTGCCTACCAGAGATGACCCCTAAAAATGTGTGAAGACATTGAAGACAATGGTGGTCTGTGAAGATATTCACATTGAAGACTATGACAGGAGAAGACATCACGTGAAGACTATGGAGCGCGAAGACATAGTTGTTTTGTAGTTTCCTTTTCCTCTTTGTTGAGTCATAGGAACCACTGTACTGTTAAGTGGGGTCCAAGTGAACAAAGTCAGAGTGACTGATGTGATGCTCAACCAAATCATATGTCTTCGAGCGAAGACAATGAGAGAAAATATTATCCAGAGCTGGATGAGTCGGCTTTGCTTATAGCCCAAGCTAAGTTGTCGCGTATGTTTGAAATCTAACCGTTGGACACGTGTCAGTTCCTTAGTGACCCATGGTCATTTTGGACAAATCAGGTCCGGTTGCCTCCTGGCTATAAATAGCCCACCCCCTACACCATAAATTGGTGGCTGCTCAGAGTTAGTGCACGGCTTTTGTCATTTGAGAGCAACCCACCTCTGAAGCCTTTGAGAGAGAAATCCTTGCGAGGACAAAGCCCAAAACACCCAGAGCCAAAGAGTGTTAGGCATCACTAAAGTCTTTCTGTCCGCGTGATCTGAAGACTTATTATACTTGAGGACTGTGAATCCTCCAGCCGGTTAGGCGTCGCGTTCTGAGCATCCAAGAGTCATTGTGGATTGCCGGTGAACGAAGTCTGTGAAGGTTTCGAAGTCTCCCTTGAAGACTTACCAGAGTGATTGGGTGAGGACTAAGTGTTCTTAACTCAAGGGGAATAAGGTGAAGACACGGTCTTTTGAGTTGAATCTCAGCCTCCCTAACCAGATGTACAGTTGTCACAGCAACTGGAACTGGTCCAACAAATCCCTTGTCCTCTCCGAGCAACTGGTTCTATCCTTCCTCTCTCGCCTTACTTACAGTTTGTCTTCATGAAGTCTTTGCCCATTTGCATGATCTGATTGACTTCACTGCATGAAGACTATTTACCGATTGGCTTCATACTATCTTCCATCCTGATCCATACTACCTAGCTGTTGATAGTCTTCGTGCTTTCACTACATTGCTTACTTGACTATGACTTGTCTAGTGTAGTCTACCTTCCGCTGCATGTCAATAGATTCAATTCTATTTTTTGTCTTCAAAACACCCCTGTTTTGAAGACTTTCATAAAAATCGCCTATTCACCCCCCCCCCTCTAGTCGAATACTAGCACTTTCATGTATGTTACTACATATGTTACTTCCACTATAGTAGTCTTAGTGCTCGCCCTTGGAAAGTTGAAGTGGTGCCCCTCTGCAAGGGTAATTGGACCAGGCCCAATGTAACATGTAGATGGTTTTTGTTTCTTCCTCTTTTAATTTTCCCTCTCTTACATTTTTCTTTTTCCAAAACATGTAGGAAAGATACATGTATTCCATTAAGAAGAAAAGGAGTACAATGTCGAAGACTACACAACCAATACATCACAAAAAGATGGTTTATCCCCACACAACTACACAACCTTACATCACCAAAATTGACGCAGTCCAAACAACACCAAAACACTCCAAAATGACCAAAAACTCGACTGAGGCGGTCCTGCGGCCTACAAACTGAATATAAAACCCTAGCAACCAAGGGTAGATTAAACTACAACACCAATGGCAGGGGTCTCTACAATTCGTGGCAGGCCAGACAACCCTATGCAGAACACGACAACCACGATGGGTACAAGCAATGCCGGGAGTACAACAACGACAAGAATGGAGTGATGCCAAAAAGTGTATGAGTGAAGCGTCGTTGCTAGGACAAGATGACCACTGAGACACCATGAAGCAAACAATGCACACAGCCGAACAGACCACCAACCAGTCGACCAGAGGAAGGGATGATCCAACAGAAAGATACGTTTTGGGCGAGCTTGTCTCAGACTATTGGGTTTTATGTTTTTCAGCTAAAAACTAAAATTTATTTCTTTCAAATTTGACTTATATATGCATATATTTTTAGTGTTTTGATTAACAGCGACATGTCGTATTACAACATCATGTTGCAAGTGAACTAGATTACGAGAGCTCCTCGTCGGCGCCTTTAGCGCCCGATAGAAGTTCGGGCGCCTACGCGTTCTCTCGTTGGGCTGGTTTCTAGGAAGCCCAGTTACGACTGTTTCTCTTCTTTGTTTCGACTACTTCCTTCGTTCGTGTGCGTACACGTAGAAGTACGTTCGTTTGTGCGGCTGGAGTGTTATGACTGTTTTTTCCGTTCTTTGCGCGGTTGAGGTATTTTTGTATTGACTTTTCTGAATTTTTTCATCCGTATAGTAAGTAATAAAATAAACTGAGGTTTATGGTAAGAAATAAAATGAACTCGGGTTTCCTTTTTTTTCTTTTTCTTCTTTTGGTAACCTAAGGTTATGGCGCTCACGAAGGATGCCAGCACGCGAACCCGTTTCACCCGCTCGGTCGCTTTTTCAGATTCTTTCTATTGTCGGTCGGAAAAAACCCAGCCGTTTTTCAATAGTCTTTTGAAAAAACAAAGAAATCACAAAAAATGTGATTTAGAAAGATGTTCGCGAAAAAAAAGTTCAGAAACTTCAAAAAGAGTTCAAGAATATGAACAATTGTTCATCAATTTTGAAAAAAGTTTGTTAAATTTGGAAAAAAATTCATTGAATCTGAAAAGAGTTCAGAAAATATGAAATTCGTTCATCAAATTTTGAAAAAAAATCATTGAATTTGAAAAATAAGTTCATTAGTTTTGAAAAAAGTTCATTGGATTTGAAAAAAGTTCACCAAATTTGAAAGAAGTTCATCAATATTTGAAAAAAAGTTCATCAGATTCAAAAATAGTTCATCAAAGTTGAAAAAAAGTTTGCCAAATTTGAAAAAGGTTCATCGAATTTGAGAAAAGTTCATCGATTTGAAAAAAGTTCAATGATTTTGAAAGAAAGTTCATCGATTTTGACAATGGTTCATCGATTTTGTTCATTAAATTTGAAAAAAGTTCATCAACTTTGAGAAAAGTTCATCAACTTTGAGAATAGTTCATCGAATTTAAAATAAGTTCATCAGTTTGAAAAAAGTTCATCGAATTTGAGAAAAAGTTCCTCAAATTTGAGAAAAGTTAATCGAATTTGGAAAAAAAGTTCATTGATATTGAAAAAAGCTCATCAATTTGAAAACAGTTCATTTCTTTTCGAAAAGTTCACTAGAGTGTTAGCCAGGAAATAAAAATAAAATTGTGGATTTGAGAGCAGTTCGTGAAAAATGAAAAGTTCACGCATTTAAGGAAAAAAGAAAAAGGAAAAGGAAACAGAAAATGAAAAAACGTTGTAAAAACCGGCCAAAGAAAACGAAAAAAACAGATTCCAATCTTTAGTGTTATTACAAGTTCACACAGCACAAAAGGAATAAAAGAAAATAAGTAATCGCGGCACCTGAGGTGTCCCAGCTAGTTGTGGTGGTTAGAATAGAAACCTGAGGCTCAGGATCGAATCCCACAGACGCCTGTTTTTTGAAGCTTTGAATAAACGAAAAGAAAACATAAACGGGCCAAGCCCAGGCCAGAGGAGTGTATGCGCCGGTTAGTACAATAGCCTTTAACGGGCGCAGAGAGCGCCAAATAGGAAATGGCCTAGATTATCCCGTGATATGTGATGTTATACCACCGGGCCAGACTTTCTTCGGGCTTAAAAGTTAATGCCTGAGACCGGCCTCATAGCAGTTGGACTGCAATTTAGGCCCGAGCCCTCCAGTTCATTCTTCCGGACCTCACGATAGTTTAGTAAATATGATGCATGCATCGCCGAGGCTATATATCGTCTGGAATTTCCTATTTACCGCACGCTACGATGAATTGTCATTGATTGGCACCGAGGATGCACCCAGCAAGCACGTAGGCCGTCCATTTAGTGCTAGGAAGAGCTTTCACTTTTGAGAATGTTCTCGACAGGTCCAGTTTGGTTTTATCCGGTTATGGGAACCTTCTAAAAAGTTCCTAAATTTTTTTCTTTTTTTTTGGTTCTTTTATTTACTGCCTTTTACAGTTGTTTTCTTAGTTTTTTTGTTTCTTTTTGAAAAAAATCCCGAATCTAAAAAAATGTTTGAAATTTCAAAAAAAAGTATGATTTTTTGAAAATATCCAGATCTACAAAAGTTGTTCGTATTTATACCCAAAAATGTTTGGGTTTCAAAAAAGGTTAGTATTTCAAAAAATGCTCTTAGAAAATTTTTGAGTTTGCAAAAAAATGTTCAGCATATAAATAAAATCTTGTTTTGAAAATTTGTTCGAGTAGTCAAAATGATGTTCATGTTGCACAAAAATCTTCAAGTTTTCAAGAAATCTTTGAAATTTGAAAAAATGATCCTGGTTTCAATAAATGTTTGGAAATATGAAAAGGTGTTATATTTTCCAAAAAGTTTCAATTGTGTTAAAAGGGTTCACATTTTCCAAAATTGTTTACAATTTTAGATGTTGTTTTCAAAACTGTCAGGAAAAACCTCGCGTTATAATCTTTCTTTG
>NC_041383.1:691904365-691906581 GCF_002162155.2 Triticum dicoccoides | reverse complement strand
GTTTCTCCATCGCTATAGTATATGGTGCTACAGGTTCACATACGTGAGAAGGAAGGCACCAACTGGCTTAATTAGTCGGCCCGGTTTGCTCGCTCCTGTTCAAATTAGGCGCTACTAAACGCTTAATGCGTTTAATAGGAGCTCCCATATCTCGTTTCACGAAGCTATCTTCTGTCTAGCCTCAAGGAATTTCGCTTCATGGTGTGCCCAGCCAAATAGGGTTCATGCGGAAGCGGTTTCTAGGTGCATTTTTTCTGCATGGGTTTTGTTTAGTTTTACTTGGATTTTTTACTTGTCTATGTTTCTTTAGTGGTTTCCTTTGATTTTGTTGGATTTTTACTTTTTATTTATAAATTATTTGGCATTTACTTCTTTTCTTATGGTTTTTTTGTGTCAGTTTTCAATGGTTTCTATGTAAGTTTTTATAGGTTTTCATTTGGGTTTCCGTTTTCTTATTTCTTACCTTTTTTACTTTTATGTTTTTCCTATTTTTCAAACACATGTCTACTTTTTCACACAAATTGTATTCGTCCGAATTAGGAACATTCTTTTATACATGTTAAACATTATTCAAATACATGATTACCAGTTTTTCGAATATAGTAGTTTTTTCATACACATTCTTCATTTTTATATACATCTGAAATATTTATACACGTTTAATTTTTCAAGTACACATTTATTTGAAAAAATATTCATGAGCATTATTTTAATATGTGTTAACGTGATGTGCACATTGCTTTACATTGTATAAATATTGCCGTGATGCATTTGACATTGATTCCTTTCCATAAATGTATCCATTTGACATTTATTCCTTTCCATAAATGTGCCTTGTGTTATCTAACATAAATTTCTTTTCATAGAATTGGTCTTTAAATATTGACTAAGGATCATCGTGATTGATTCCTTTCCATAACAACAACATTACCAAATTTGGTATATAAAAATTGGATTAAATAGATCGGTGAGCTAAAACTCAGTTTAAACAGATTGATGGGACAGAAAAGAAAAATTGACGAGGGTAGTTTATCCGGGATGGAGGCAAAGCTACCAACTCACCATGGCATACAAGTCTATGTCGATTCTGGTAGTATGCCGAACAAAAACCAATCTATTGGTCATAGAAAAAAATGAAACGAAAAAAAAGGAAATCAAAAAACAAAACATAGAAAAAAAAATGTGCGCACACATCAAATGGGCTGGCCAACTTTGATTATAGTTGATGTTTTGATAATATTTGGTTTGATTTGGGTTTGAGGTGAGGAAAGTTTGGAGTTGGTTGAGATTTTTTAAGAATTGATTTGAATGAGTTAGTGTATGAACTTATTTTTGGAAAATGTTGATTTGATTGAGTTAATGCACGACGTCAAATGGGCCCGCCAAAATTGGCTGCGCTTGAACAAAATGTCATCCGTAAGGCGCTCATAGGCGTAATATAGAGTTTACCGAGGGGTTGATGAAAATGAGGTGAGACTATCAACTCCCTCTTTAAGAGTAGAGATACTGCTTGTTTATTTAGGAGTAGAGATACTGCTTGTTTATTGAAAGTTGCTAGTCACACACGCCAGTAGAAGCAACTTTCTCACAGCTGCCAACTTTATTGTAATACTCACATGTGAATTCAGCACCAACACCAATATTTAATATCAACATAAAAGGACTCAAAGAGGCAGATCTAATAAATCTCAGCCATCAAACCATGTGTCAATCTAATGATTCATATTGCTCTAATGGCGAGCGCTCAAAATATTTTAACGTGTAATTAATATCATACCAAATATCAACATATACACTATCCATGTAATTAACACATAATTGATATCCTACCCAGTATCAACATGGTTTAATTTTCTTCCTAATATCAACGTGCATTGCATGTGTACATTTACTAGTAAGTACTCCCTCCGTCTCATAATGTAAGACATTTTTTGACACTACACTAGTGTCAAAAAACGTCTTATATTATCGGACGGAGGGAGTAGAAAAGATTCGCCATTGCAACCAGTTATGTTGAATTAAAAAAACAAGAGGTCTCTAAAATTCAATGACCATTATCACAAGTTTTTGCGAATAAAAGTTTTTTCATTATTTTTTTTGAGGAAAAAATTCAATATATTCATCAATCATGGCAGTGCATAGAACACTAGAGGTAAAAAATTACAATCAGGTTCATGGACCACCTAGCGACAACTATAAGCACTGAAGGCGTGCCG
>NC_041383.1:691876429-691904195 GCF_002162155.2 Triticum dicoccoides | reverse complement strand
TGTAGTAGACAGACGGAAAATCGTCTTGTTAAGGCCCCAAAATACCAGCGCACCAGCCACCATCGTCAATGGAGAGAGTTATAGATCGAAAGGACCAACCCTTGACTACAAGAACGAAGACGAATAAAAACTGGATCCAAATAGATCCATCGAAGATCACCATCAACCGAATCCCGTGAGATCCAAATTACATGAATCTTGAATCTCCCCGGAGCCTAGCGAAGCCAAACGGACGTCTGAATAGCTCGTCCCATCTGGGCAAGCTCGTACCATCATCCCAAGTTGCCATCGTGCATGTCTTTTTCTTACTAGGTAAGTGCCCGTGCGTTGCACGGGTACACATATATTATGTTGGCTCAACACTAATTATGGATAACATATACATGTAGGATCCTCATGAACATCAGATGGCATTGTTGCATTTTTACTGCTACCATCAGATGATATTGTTGGTCTTTCTATTGCTAAAATCAGTGTTCTTCTTCTTCCTCCTTCACCCACTATCTCTGTCGTAAAGATCTAGGTGTACGGCCTTTGTCAATGGTATAGCCAGCTCGCAATCTCCCTTTCACCCCACTGTACAGTTTTTATATTTCACATTGTGCTGGTCTTAAGTCACTCTCCCTCTAATAAAAGTGCAAGTGTAACCATAGGAATAAATTTCCTTGCTCATCCTTGTTAGCAGGCAAATACTTCAAAAACTAAGAAGGCTAAAGAGGTTTAATAATATATAGAACATAACACAAGGGCAAGAAAATTCTTTGCCCAATAAGTCAGCTTAGGGGAAGAAGAGCGACCCCACTGCAAATGTACGAAAACATTCATTTATTAAGACACCTTTTTTCTTACAAATTACAAAGAAGAAACTACAGAAAACAGATGCAGCTGGCTCAAAAGTGAAGCAAACATTTGATTTATGCATGTATACACAACATGATCAAGTAAACTGCAACCTGTGATTTAGATCGTTTCATATGAGCCCTCTAGCCGGCAGTAACCAACCACCTAGCATAATTGCAGCTAAAATTTCAGAAAAATATAGGCACAAACCATATATCAAATTTAGTATATTGTCGTGCTAGTTGGGTAACACTAACAGTACGCACATATAGTTTAATCTATATAACAAAAGCTGCAAGACTACAGAAATAGAGGCTAAGCTGCCATGAGATCAGCGGACATGTTACAGCCTACCGTGGAATAAAGGAGGACAACTCGGGTGTAGCACTGCCATCCTCCAACGCCACCCGGCACAACGCGCCACGGCGCTCAGACAGGCCCTCGTCGTCCTCCTCGCAACGGCTGACACATGATCTTCAGTCTACACTCAACCCATCGCCTCCGGTCTCCATCACGTCTCCTGTGGTTGGTCTCTCCGTGCCCACGTGCTGATGACGTCGATGTCCTTCAACTTCTGATGAACTTCTCGAGCTCTTCCTTTCTGATGAACTTGAAGCTCCATTCGCCGTCCATGGGGAACTTCCTCGACAGTCCTGTTGGGGAACGTAGTAATTTCAAAAAAAATTCCTACGCACACGCAAGATCATGGTGATGGCATAGCAACGAGAGGGGAGAGTGTTGTCCACGTACCCTCGTAGACCGTAAGCGGAAGCATTATGACAACGCGGTTGATGTAGTCGTACGTCTTCACGATTGGACCGATCCAAGCACCGAACGTACGGCACCTCCGAGTTCAGCACACGTTCAGCTCGATAGCGACCCCCGGGCTCCGATCCAGCAAAGCTTCGGGGATGAGTTCTGTCAGCACGACGGCGTGGTGACGATGATGATGTTCTACCGGCGCAGGGCTTCGCCTAAACTCCGCGACGATATGACCGAGGTGGAATATGGTGGAGGGGGGCACCGCACACGGCTAAGGAACGATCCGTAGATCAACTTGTGTTGTTGTGGGGTGCCCCCTGCCCCCGTATATAAAGGAGGGAGGGGGAGGCCGGCCAGCCCTTGTTGGGCGCGCCAGGAGGAGGAGTCCTCCTCCTAGTAGGAGTAGGACTCCTCCTTTCCTACTCCTACTAGGAGGGGAAGGAAGGGGGAGAGGAGGGGAAGGAAAGAGGGGGGCGCCGCCCCCCCCCTCCTAGTCCAATTCGGACCAGAGGGAGAGGGGGCGCGCGGCCCTTCCTGGCCGCCCCTCTCTCTTCCCACCAAGGCCCATGTGGCCCATTAACTCTCCGGGAGGGGTTCCGGTAACCCTCCGGCACTTCGGTTTTCTCCGAAATCACCCGGAACACTTCTGGTGTCCGAATATAGTCGTCCAATATATCAATCTTTATGTCTCGACCATTTCGAGACTCCTCGTCATGTCCGTGATCACATCCGGGACTCCGAGCAAACTTCGGTACATCAAAACTTGTAAACTCATAATAAAACTGTCATCGTAACGTTAAGCGTGCGGACCCTACGGGTTCGAGAACTATGTAGACATGACCTAGAACTATTCTCGGTCAATAACCAATAGCGGAACCTGGATGCCCATATTGGTTCCTACATATTCTACGAAGATCTTTATCGGTTAAACCGCATAACAACATACGTTGTTCCCTTTGTCATCGGTATGTTACTTGCCTGAGATTTGATCGTCCGTATCCAATACCTAGTTCAATCTCGTTACCGGCAAGTCTCTTTACTCGTTCTGTAACACATCATCTTATAACTAACTCATTAGTTACAATGCTTGCAAGGCTTAGGTGATGAGTATTACCGAGAGGGCCCAGAGATACCTCTCCGACAATCGGAGTGACAAAACCTAATCTCGAATTATGCCAACCCAACATGTACCTTCGGAAACACCTGTAGAGCACCTTTATAATCACCCAGTTACGTTGTGACGTTTGGTAGCACACAAAGTGTTCTTCCGGTAAACGGAAGTTGCACAATCTCATAGTTGCAGGAACTTTGTATAAGTCATGAAGAAAGCAATAGCAACATACTAAATGATCAAGTGCTAGGCTAACGGAATGGGTCATGTCAATCACATCATTCTCCTAATGATGTGATCCCATTAATCAAATGACAACACATGTCTATAGTTATGAAACATAACCATCTTTGATTAATGAGCTAGTCAAGTAGAGGCATACTAGTGACTTTATGTTTGTCTATGTATTCACACATGTATCATGTTTCCGGTTAATATAATTCTAGCATGAATAATAAACATTTATCATGATATAAGGAAATAAATAATAACTTTATTATTGCCTCTAGGGCATATTTCCTTCAAGTCCGGCGATGTGCGGAGGCGGCGCCTCCACCCGCTCCGTCTGCTTGCCGTGGTGAGGGAGCAGAGTGAAGCACACAATGGCGTTGACATATCTCTGCCCCTGCCGGCGTCTATGGTCAGAGGGGAAGAGTTAGTGACCAGGTAGATGAGGCCATTGGGTGATAAAAGCTGCACTACCGTTGAAGTTTCCGGTCAACTTCCGCTTACCCTTTCAGGCGACGGCTAGGGCTAGCATGCCCTTGCGCGCCTCCGCCGGAATCTCTGACCATCATCGTAGGACGGCGTGGCCCTATGGTTCTTCAGATCAGGCCCCTGACAACCACCCCATCATGATTTCTAGGAGAGATATGAGAGGGGATGGGATGGGGTGCGGTGCCGGTCCGGGGAGACAGGAAATGGGGCGGCGATGCTCCACGGGAGAGGAGGTATAGAAGGTGGGGAGGGCTCCACGAATGGAAGGCATGGATAGACCACAAGAGGAAGGCAGCGTGCGGGGTCCTTGCTTGATTACCTATCGTGATTTCCCATGATTTATGCCTTCCCATGAATTTATTGTATTACCATGCTTACCAAAGAACAAATCGATCGCCACCCGGGAATTTATTGCATTGCCTAAGAAAAGAGTGATCTAATTACCAAAGATTGATTTGATTACCAAAATTGAAAGTGTAGGAAGGGATCGCACGAGGAGGATGGATGAAGGGCGGGCGACGTAAGAGGGGAGACGGAAGCTTGCGTTTCTTTTAGGTAGTATATAGAGATATAGAGAAAAGAGTGATTTGATTACCAAAGATTGATTTGATTACCAAAAATGAAAGCGTAGGAAGGGGTCTCACGAGGAGGATGGACGAAGGGCGGACGACGTAAGAGGGGAGACGGAAGCTTGCGTTTCTTTTAGGTAGTATATAGAAATATAGAGAAAAGAGTGATCTGATTACCAAAGATTGATTTGATTACCAAAAATGAAAGCGTAGGAAGGGGTCGCACGAGGAGGATGGACGAAGGGCAGGCGACGTAAGAGGGGAGACGGAAGCTTGCGTTTCTTTTAGGTACTCCCACCGTTCCAAATTACTCGTCGCTGAAATGGATGTATCTAGAACTAAAATACATCTAGATAAATCCATACGTGAGACAAGTAATTCAAAACGGAGGGAGTAGTATATATAGATATAGAGAAAAGAGTGATCTGATTACCAAAGATTGATTTGATTAACAAAAATGAAAGCGTAGGAAGGGGTCGCACGAGGAGGATGGACGAAGGGCGGTCAACGTAAGAGGGGAGACGGAAGCGTGCGTTTCTTTTAGGTAGTATATAGAATATAGATAGAGAAGATAGAGATTTTTCTGCATGGATCCAAGCGCACTTGTTTGATTATTACTGGTGCCTTTAGTTTGTTCTTTGAAAATAATACTTCCTCTGTTCCAAAATTTTTATCTTAGTTTTGTTTAAATATGAATGTATCAAGTCATGTTTTAGTATTAGGTACATTCATATCTAGACAAATCTAAGCCACGAATTTTGAGACGGAGGGAGTATTTCCATGAACGACAAGGGAAGAACAGATGAAAAAATCGTACGTGTACAAAGTTTTTCTCTTGTACCCTTTGGAACGGAGAAGAATAAAATGAACACACGGAAGTCAACCTTTCACGAATTTCTGCAAGGGCACACAGTTTTTATTTTTTGGGGTAATACAAGGGCATACAGTTGTTCACCGCCGTGTAATTTGTGAAAGGTTATTTTGGCACGGTGCATTTCTTCTCTCTCTCTCTCTCTCTCAGTCTCTCTCTCTTCACGTTGCGCAGTCCCACTCACACGGCCCGCGCACGCCTCCGCCAGCCGCGGCGATGTATACGCTGCGCCTCCAGCCGCCGTTGTTCCTCTCCGTTGCCGCTCGCCGACGAGGTGAGTGCTTCAGCCCTCGTTTACCCCGCCCCCCTGTCAACGCTCCGTCCGAGTTTCGATACGGATCTCCTTCTCCTAGATATGCCTTCTCCTTGGTCTTGTATTTTTATCTACTGTAGTACTAGTTCTTAATCCACTGGGAAATTCAATGAAGCCGTAGTAGTGTTTGAATTGGTCATGCCAATTTTATCTACTCCCAAACTGAACCACCAAAACGTAGGAACAGAAGGAGTAGTGTTTACAATGGTACACGTGTTGGGTGTGTCTGGGCTCGGGGTTATTAGTGCTATTGGTGGATGAAAATCACCTAGAGATTTGGTGTCTAGTGTTGACGTAGTGTCTCGATTTACTCTAGAACCTGTGATGTTTTTCTCGGGCTAAACTCCTCTAATCCCAGCTTTGCCCCATTCGGGATTTATGGGGATCTCGGGCTGGACCAGAAAAAATACTCTGAAAACCTTAAAAAAAAAACTCTTGGGCCAACCAGGCCCCAGTGGGTGCAGATACACTGTCCGAAAGCTTGTAAACGACAGGGAATGGTCAGGCCATCCATGGAGTTATCTTCATGGTTTTCTGGGAGAGGATGCATTCATGGATTTAATTTGCTGCAGTGAAATTTTGATTGATTCTATCATTCATAAGGAGAAAAAGGTAAAGAGGGTTGGTGAAAAAACCTGTCTAATTTGACTTTTGTTGGGAATTGGAGAGAAAATTGAATGAGCTGCAGCCATCCTGCACGGGAAATCTGTGTAGATTCATGGAGATTGTGAGGCACACAAATGAGCAGGCATGTTATGTCGATTATACACCAGACGTAAATGTCACGCAAAATTAGATGCAGAGTTCGGTTTTGTGCATAGTTCTAGTAATTCCTTTTACCAATTCATAAGTATAAGACCCATAGTTTACTGGATAGTGTTTTGTTTTAACCATGAAGGATGGCATAGTTTAGAGGCTAATGGATATGCCAATATTTGAGCATATATATTATCCCCTCCATCAGATAATATAAGATGTTATTACAACCAACATATTGGTTGTAATAACATCTTATGTTATGGGACGGAGGGAGTATGTGCCATTGCATTTTGGATACTTATTTCTTGAGTATTTGACGGAATTCTGAGATGTTGATTTTCCAGATCATTTCCTGCCATCCCTTTCTTCTATCCAGCAACATGCGAATTGGCGAGCTTTTTCTCACCAAGGGGCTCAAGGCCGCTCTGCCCTGAATCGCTGTCAGAAATTCTTGGATAGGAAATGTTCCTACCATAGGATATCACATCGATCAGTAAATACTTCTTTAAATGCTTCGATGCAACCACTGCAGTCTGATCCTGAAGCAAATGATTCTGCAATCATCTGGAAGCCAATATCAACTTCTCTGAATGCATTTTACAGGTTTTCTCGGCCACATACTGTCATAGGAACAGTTAAGTGATGCTTCCATGTTGTTTCATGTAGATGAATCACCAGAGTGTAAGATATTTAATGCAGCTAGTAAGCTTTGTGTTCCTTTTGCTCTCCCTGGATCTAAGAGACTGTTTTTTGTTTTTTAAGCCAGGCATTGAGCATAGTCTCAGTTTCTCTACTAGCTGTGGAGAGCTTGCATGATATTTCTCCCTTGTTCCTCACTGGTTTGCTGGAGGTACAACTTGGAATAGCACTTGTCTTCCATAAATATAAATCGTTACACAATACTCTGCACTTCACTCTTATGTAGGCAGTGGTGCCCGCTCTTTTCATGAACATTTATATTGTTGGACTGAATCAGTTGTCAGACATTGATATAGATAAGGTAGTTTAAGTTCATTGCCATCTCAAATATTTTCATGAACATTTATGTTATCTTTGTCGCGTAACTTTCGGGACCTAATATTGGTGACTACTAGGTTAACAAGCCAACTCTTCCACTAGCATCTGGTGAATACTCTCCTGCATCTGGGGTTGCAATAGTATCAATGTTTGCTGCTATGGTAACTAAATCCACTTTGTTTGCAAATTATGACTTTTGCCTTTTGAGTATATATGGATCATGAATTCCCAAAGTGATGTGTCAAAGCATATGCTTTTTTGCTTACTTTGTTTAAATATCTGATATTAGTGTTTGTAATGGTGCTCTGTGGCAATGAAAATTAATTAGCACAATGTAGAAACAAGTTCCAGCATAAAAACTTCAGAACTTTCTTGCCTATGCATGGCAGTGCAGTTCTGTGCGGCACTTTAATTTTGCCCGCGATCTAGTGAGGGTGTGTTCTATAACTGAAGTTCCCAGGTCGCTAATTACTATGCAAATTTTAGATTCCTGTGCTGCTGATCTGTAATTTGTGCAAATAAGCAAATATGTTTTTGTAGTTGGTTCACTTAGGCTCTTTGCTGAGAGTTCTGACAGACTAATTGAGGACCGTGTGTTGTGTGCATTGCAGAGCTTCGGCATTGGATTCATTGTTGGGTCACAGCCCCTGTTATGGGCTCTTTTTGTTAGCTTTGTTCTTGGAACCGCTTATTCAATCAATGTAAGAGTTCGGTCTCTACAACCATCAGTTTGCCATTTGAATAACTTTGGGCTTATGTATATCTTTTTTCTCTGTCCTGGTATTTTTGTACCTTCTCAGCACAAAGATTTAGTAGGACACAATGCCAACTGTTTTCTAATCTCTAATAGTATCAAGGAAGTTCGAGAACTAATCTTTCCATTGGTTGGAGGTGCAATTGCGTCCCTAGCCCTAGTCCAGCTTAGTTCAGGCTTAGCTTCTGCAGGTATGCTCTTGGTAGTTTCTCCTAATTAAAAAAATCAAGATGTTCGCTAAAGAAACAACAAATCAGGGAACCTATTTCGCAAATGAAGATCAGGGATAAAAAATCACATTATCCCAAATATTAATATGAATACATTTTCTCTTACGGATTGTTTTATTCCTCTTTTCTCGGGGATACCACCATATTTCTCAGAAAAAAATACCACGTAATTAGAGGGAGAGAATAATAATGCAATTAATATCCTTAACCTTCATTTAGGGGTGTGATGTGCTGAATCCCCCAGCAAGACTATTTTCTTTTCTTTTTTGTACCATGTCTTCTTCTCCACTCTGAACTTTTGGCTCTGTATGAACTCTGGTGTGGTGGTTGCTTTATACATAATACAAAGGTGGGGGAAACCCCTTTTCGTCAATTAATATAATATTTTCACTTTTATTTTCTACAGCTGCCATATTTTCGATGGAAGAGATCTGCTGTTGTTGCAGCACTCTGCATACTAGCAGTACGTGCAGTGATTGTTCAACTGGCGTTTTTTCTCCACATTCAGGCAAGTGTTCTGGTGACATATTTGTCCGAAATAAACCTCTTGGAAAACATGCTGTCTACAATTGTAATAGCATTTCGAGGTTGGTTGGTCAACAAACTTCACATGATAACTGACATTTGATTCATGCTGTCTTGCTTATCTGTCTGTTAGACATTCGTTTTCAGAAGACCAATAGCCTTTTCAAGGCCATTGATATTTGCAACTGGATTCATGACATTCTTCTCAGTTGTAATAGCATTATTCAAGGTAACAATCTCTAGTGTATGTACTGTTTTAATATTGATTGCCTTTTTGCCATTTCTTGCTTACAATGCTGCTAAGTACTACAGCAACATAAATTCCATTTCATGTATGCACAATGGTTTGGTAATGGAACACTCTTTTGTCGCATTGCTTTTGGTAACAGTATTGTCTTCAGAGAAATTTGTACTTGCTGTAGGATATACCTGATATTGATGGTGATCGCATATTTGGAATTCAATCTTTCACTGTCAGGTTAGGCCAAAAGAAGGTTAGTGACAAAATATAGGAGTAGTAGCTGCTATACTGATCTGAAGTCGTGATACTGATTTAAACTTCCATGCAGGTTTTCTGGATTTGTGTTGTTCTACTTGAGATGGCGTATGGTGTTGCAATGTCGATGGGAGCCGCTTCTTCCTGTTTCTGGAGCAAATCTGTAACTGTATGGATCTTGTAGATTTCAGCAGCAAGCTTGATCAATATATTATAACTGCTCAACTAGTTAAACTGTTCATCTTTGCCAAACTAATTAGTATGGGTGTTGGACTAACTTCTGAATTACCGACATCTCTAGTTATTTCTAGAAGAACCTTCTTCTCTTATATATCAAGGAATTATTTGTTTTTTTTGTTTTCTTGCAAAAGTGTATTGAACCCTAGGCATGTCCTAGATTGTTTTGGGGTTAAAGATTGATCTGAAATTTTGAGCTTTGGGCTGTTTATTTGGTTGTACTGTGAGGTACTCCCTCCGTTCGGAATTACTTGTCGCAGAAATGGATGTATCTAGATGTATTTTAGTTCTAGATACATCCATTTCCGAGACAAGTAATTCCGAACGGAGGGAGTAAATGTTATTAGTTTATCGCTTATGCCCAAATGCAACACCAATGATTACAAGGACTTCCCTTCTACTTGATTGTTGTTATTTTTTTAGTTTAGTTTTGACAGTTTAAGAATATGGATTTTGCAGGTTCTCGCCCATGCAGCCCTTGCTGTAACATTATGGAAATGCGCACGATCAGTTGACTTGACAAGCAAATCTGCAATAACATCCTTCTATATGTTCATCTGGAAGGTAATTGATAACTTCATCATTGATTCCTAATCTTCCGGTTGTGTACAGTGTCGTCACTTAAATTCTCTCTGAAGCTTGTCTGTACTACTGACTAGTTCACTTGGTTTACCTTCTGGTTGCTAAACTTTTCTTCCTTGCACGGATCTGCAGCTGTTCTACGCAGAGTACTTGATCATTCCTCTGGTAAGATGAGGAATCGAGGACAAAAACTCCAGGGATGGAAAACCTTAAGTGCAGGAGTGACATTGTGCCCATTTTATATCAATAGCAAATATGCCCGTGTGTTGCACCGGGAGAATCAAAACACACTTCCCTGGCCCAATGACCCAAGACAACATTCTGTTGCATCAGCCATGTAATATATATTTTACCAATGGTCTTAAAATGCATGTATGAGATGCTACACTTCAATCATGAAAGAATTGATTAATTTAAATATCTAAATTACCTTCCTAGTTAATTTGCAGTATAAGGAGTCATTACCTTCATCATTTGATTTATCATTGAGAGCCTAAATCATGAGGATCGTACATGTATGTACATATATAAGAAATTAAGGTTTAATTGGTAAGTTACCAGATGCCCATTACTGATTTTCGTTACCAAATTTCTTCTAAACATACATGCATGGAGACCTATAAAGTCTAAAGTACAACTCAATTATCTTTCATATAGAAGGAAACATAATAAACGGATTTGCACATACCACACTAAAACGAATTTTTTATTTGAAGAGGTCACAATAATTTTCATGAAATCAGGTGTATGATTCGGAGTTTCTTTTTTAACCATGCATGCTTCAGATTCCACGAAAAGGCATTATTCCCCGTGCGTTGAAACGAAAAGAAAAAAAATCATCTCTCATACACACACCTGACGGCACCGGCGAATCCCTTCAAATCTTTCACAATGCCACACGAGAAACAGCATGATAAGTGGTGTCGCGCAAAGTTCATAAGGTTGTATTATTTGTGAAATGTACTCAACATGTTTCCAATTTATTAGACAACAGAAATATCAACGTTAAGACGGGATTTTCAAAATACCCCATATAAAGAAGATATTAATAAAGGTTGCATCATAAATGGAATTTTAGGAATGATGATTAATATAATAGCATATTTCAAATCTACACATCTTTTTAAAGGGATTTCCATATATAACATGTTAGATTTGGAGTTAGGATTTTAAAGTGATTAATATAATACCATATTTGAAATCTACACATCTTTTTAAGGGATTTCTATATATAACATGTCAGATTTGGAGTTAAGGTTTGAAAGTTATGAGTTTTTTTTGAAATATTTGAATATGTCCAAAAATAGAAAGAATGAAAATAGAGTAACTAATACATTGTGCAGCCCAACTGCGAAGTGACGCTGGGAAATCGAACCTGGGTCTCCCAGGTCGAGAGGTGAGGCTCAAACCACTACGCCAACCACGTGTAAGTTATTGATTACATGGGCTTAATTTTAATAACCGAGCCTGCCGCGGATTTTAGAAGGGGCAAACCGAACCGTTTTTTCACTTACCAATGGCATGGTGGGTAATTCTTTACAACCTCAGGGGCAGTTTTAATGACGGACGACAGAAACCCAATTCTCTTTATTATTATTATTATATATATATATATATATATTAATTATATATTATTACTAGCACAAATGCCCGTGCGTTGCAACGGTAAAGTAAATTAATATGTTTCCATCGAAAAGTTCACCAAAGTGGCACGAGGGCATCTTTAAATATTACTCTCTGTTACAATCCCATGAAATATTGTTTCTCAGACACAACCCACAATCCCATTTAAATATATATCCAGGTTCGTAGACCATCTAGCGTCGACTACAAGCACTGAAACAACAACTGCCGCTGATAAAGAAAAGCGTAGATTGGAAGAATTCAACTTATAGGCACACCGACATAGACAAAGAAAGAGCGGATCCGAGCTGATCCACGGAAGACAAACACCGACCAAATCCCACGATATTTATCGAAGAACTACACACGTCCTTCGATGATGCTAGAAGCATCATCATGGCGGGGATCTTCAGGGAGCCGCCACCGCCTCATTTTTCTAAGTAGGACATGAACCCTACCAAAACGAAAAAATACCTAAAAACAAAGCCCTCCTGCCGGCAAGGACCGTGATCCATAGGAGACGAGGCGGCATGGCGGCTACACAGCAGGAGGCAGCGGAAACCCTAGGCTTTTTGTGTCCTCCTCTATTTATCTCATGCAGCCCCCAATCCAAGTTAATTCTTGCGGATTACTGTTTGTTTGTTGCTTCTCCAAGTGGCTGGTTGTTTGTACAAGCACCTCACGCAAGTATATAAATTGGTCAGATTTTGTGTTAAAAAGTGAGGTGGGACTATTTTATTAGGAAACAAACCTGTTTCTCGCATAGTCATCAGCTTATTTTTAGACAAGCATAATCGTCAGCTAGCTTTGGCTACATTGTTCTTTTGCTTGGTATAGTTAGTTAGTTTTTTCAGAAACGTATCGCATAGTTAGATGGCCGTGAGATCGAACAACCATGCAAGCAGTAGTATTTTTCTATATATATATATTCTGAAAGACCACCCATATACTCGTAGCCCACAAGAGAAAAATTATTAGAAGGCCCACTTGCTTGCTTGGCTCCTGGCCCAGTACGTACCGATGGAGCGATCAATCTTAAAACAGCGATACGAAGTTACGAACCACCTCCTCGCCACCTCGTACATGACGTTAGTACCACCTCGCTACCTCGTACGTGACCAAAACTTACAGTAGAAAAAAAACTAATCGCGGGACGAAACTAAGAATATCACCTTACTTTAATAGTAGGTATAGATATAGATTAGGTAAAGATAAAGAGGCAAAGATAAAGACTAGCAAGGTGGCGCTCTCAAATACAATATGTGTTTTGATATATATTAGTACTTAATTATGTGATTGAAAATTAATATTGGTTCATAGCCACAATAAATGTGTGCTAAAAAGAATACCACATAGGTGAGAAACATCTTTAATCTATGAACTAATGACTATATTCGTTTCATAATATAAGATCGTTTTGCAAGCTAAAACAACTTTGTTTGTTTGTATTATGGAACAGAGGGAGTAGTAATTTATTTGTAAAAGACGCCATGTTAGTTACTTTTTTGCTTTGTTTTGCTTTGTACATGGCATTAAATTAGATCAGTATGAGTAACTCATATTCTGAACCAATGATATTTTATATGTGTGTCTATTTGACAAACCTCAAACTACGATTTAGATGTGTCGTACGTAAGTGTTACTGCTGAAATTGTGATCCCGAGCCCAGCGGTCACTGGCTTATACATACATGACTTTAAGATGCTACTAGTATGCCAAATGATATGCCAGGGAGAGGGGGGAGGTTATCTTGATGTGCCGGGATGCTGGGTATATTGTTACGCAATCTCGGATCCGCGAACACCAGCATTTTTTTGACCCACTTCCGTCAATCAGGCCCAACCGAAAAGCAACATTGACTTATGAAAGGCCTTGTGTCCTCTCCCCCCAAAAAACTAGCCGGATAGGAGAGAACAACCCCGCCCTTTTAAGCCATATTCTACCTCCACCAACAAGCCATATTCTACCCAACATATATGCCCACGTCGTGGAGTGGCCGAGGAAGATGCATATCATGGAATGATTGGGTAAAAATTGACTATCACTTAAACTCCCGAATGTGCAATCTTTGAGTTTGTGAACTAAATTCTTCATCTCCGTCCAATTCACTCTTTTAGCTACTGCTTGCAGATCTTATTATGTTGATGCTCTATTTTTTTTTCTTTTGAGCCGTGATGCTCTATTTGTATGTTGGTTATTTTGGGATCTACAAACAATTTTGCACTAGCGCAGTGACCCATGTAGGTTCGAAGTGCCGATATATCTTCAGGCCTCGAAACCACCCTGTTCTTCGGCGTCGGCGACCCCTGCACCCTGATCCGCACAGTCAAGCTTGACCGGCTCGCTGAGCCACGGCGTTGCCAGCTCTCGCTCGTTCACGGCTTGCACTCGCCGTGGAGTCCACGGCCACCCTCTCGGGGCAAAGCGGAAAAGTGACTGATGCATAGAGATTTTCAGGCGCTTGATGTTTAGCAGAAGCTAACTAATATTGATACCATAATCATCTAGAATATTTACACAGAAGTACCTGACATTCTGACTTTACCGAATCAGTTTAGGACATGTACAATGGTGGCATATTGATACAGATGCCCTACGAGTATCTACATTTATTTTTTCTTCCCAATGCGAACTACGACTAGTGGACCTCATTAAGAAAAAATAAAGACTCTAGTACACATGCATCTCTACATTTCACTTAACCTTTTCAACTTTTGACACCGGACCACATTTTTTCTCTCCAAGCATCCGCTTCGTGCAGAGGATCCCGCTTCCCTATCCGAATCTACTTTAGTTGATATCCGATCCTACATGGTATGCGAGGCATCACCCTGAGGCTATCGAATAAGTAATTTTACCGGTACCGGGATGTACCGGTAGGCAATCCACCGTCCGTCGCTTTTGTCAAGATCCGTGCAGGTTTTATACTCTATTTTCAAATATCAGACTACACATAGCAATACATCTACTAGTGTCAGATATTATCAGCTTTTACAGAAGAGAGAAAGAGAGAGAGTTAGCGTGGAGACAAAGGTGCATGCACGCATGCATTCACTCGGGCCATACATATGACATGTATTTTATTTTCATCCTCATATTTTTAATGACTCATATCTTTTGAACCAAATGTCCATTATTGAAACTTTTTGCATATTTGAATACATGATGACAAGACCTTCAGAACAAGAACAATTTCGGATATGTTTGAAATTTATTTTATTTTATATGTTTCAATTATCTCTGAAATCACTTTCATAAAACACTAAACTGTTTCACTATTTCATAAAAGTTTTTTCCAATGTTTCGCTCATTTTCACAAACTGGAATATGGAACTCATTACAAAACTGATTACACAAATTTGAAACAACGCATTTCATTGATTTCACTCATTACAAAATATTTCTCAAAAACTAATTTCACTTGGTATTTATTAAAAAAAATTGAAACATATTTCACCCAGCAGAAATATCAGTTTCACACATTAAAAAGCCGTTTCACACCAAAAAGATATATATTTCACTTTTTTCAAATAACTCATTTCACTCATTTCAGAAAACACATTACAATCGCTCAATTACAATACTATATTTCACTTGTTTCAAAAGACTGATTACACTCATTACAAAAGATAGATTTCACTAGTTTCAGAAAAACATATCATAGTTACTCCACTGAAAAAGCCGTTTCACACCAAATTAATTAGTTTCACACCAAAAAATGGTTATATTCCACTTTTTCCAAATAACTTATTTCACTCATTTCAGATAACACACTACACTCATTTACAAAATGTAGATTTTACTTTTCACTAGTTTTCAGAAACACATTAGAATTATTTTCAAAAAACATATTACACTCACTTAAACTAATTTCACTCACTTAAACTAATTTCACTCATTACAAAATAGATATAAAAACTAATTTCACTACGTATATGTGAAAAAATTGAAACGTATTTCACTCATCACAAAAAAAAATCAGTTTCAAACACTGAAATAAGCAGTTCCACACAAAATATATTGAGTGAAATACATTAATTGAAACATTGGAAATTAAACTTGTTTGAAATATATCCAAGATTGATCTTGTTCTAAAGGTCTTTGTGTGAGGAGTTCAAATATATAAATCATTTTAAAAACAAAAATATAGTTTAAAAGATATGAATGATTAAAATTGGCATGGGTGAAATAAAAGGATGGGTTTGTTGGCGAGAGGAGAGAGTGAATGTGCCATAACCATTACGTGAGTTAGATACAATGGAAGTAAAGGACCATGCATGCCTGCCAATGATGGGACCCACAAGAGACAAATACCAACACTTAAAGCTAAGAAAAGAATCAAATACATGCTACTGTATTGAGATACTTCAGGATGTGGCAGTACCCTATTGGGTCATACATTGCTGCTAGAGCGCGGCACTGGTAAAAAAGACTGCGCGCTGAGGCTATGCATTGTACTCCCTCCGTTCCTAAATATAAATCTTTGTAGAGATTCCACTACAAAACTACATACGGATGTATATTGACACATTTTAGAGTGTAGATTCACCTATTTTGATCCGCATGTAGTTCATAATGTAATCTCTGGAAAGACTTATATTTAGGAACGGAGGTAGTACATGCCATTATACATGCATGCTGCAGCCTGCAGTGTTCACACGTATGCTCCAGCGTGCATGCACACGCACAACTTTATAGAGCAAGCTTGCCAGCAAGGTACCACAGGTGAGCAGCAAGCCCGAAAGTCGACGCGAGGAGTGCCACCGCCGACGGGATGTGTGCCGCCCAGAATCTCCTGTTGGCCGCGGCAAGGGCAGCGTTACTCGTGGCCAACCGGATGTTGCTCCGCAAGCCGTCGAAGGAGCCCTGTTCGCCAAGGCCGAGACCCCTCTCCACTATATGCCTCTCCTGCATCATCTGCAACGACAATAGACCATGCCATCATATATAAGAACAGAACAACTTATTCCATCCGTTTCTTATTTATACTTTGCATACTAGTTTTGTCTTAAGTTGAGCTTCCTAAAGTCTGATCAAATTTATAGAAAAATATATCATTAAATTCATCCTAAAATATTTCTAAGTAATGTATTTTTTTGGTACAGCAGATGGTTATACTTTTAATATAAATTTGATCAAATTTTATAAAGTTTCGCTTAAGACAGAAATAATATGCGAAATGTAAAAATGAAGGGTATATGTTATAACTCCGTCCTCGATTCAAAACTTTAAAAA
The DNA here is from genome assembly GCF_002162155.2 of Triticum dicoccoides. NCBI lineage: Eukaryota > Viridiplantae > Streptophyta > Magnoliopsida > Poales > Poaceae > Triticum > Triticum dicoccoides. The sequence goes on along the minus strand of NC_041383.1, from coordinate 691,887,554 downwards.
GGTATTTGTGATTTCATACCACTCTCGGGCAACAAGATAGCCCTAAAAAGCAAAATGAGAAAGAAAACAAAAGAGCAAGTCCTAACCTTTAACATTTATTGAAAAGTATAAGTTTTAATTTCTATTTGAGGAAAATTGCTGAAAATCACCCATTTTGACATTCCCCTTTTCCCATTTTAAGGTGAAAATTACCCCCCCCCCTCTCTCTCTCTCTCCTGCCTTTTTGGGTGCTAGTTGGGTGTTATTTCACATTTTATTCTATTTTACTAGTTCCCAGATTGTAATAACACAAATAGATGCCACCTATGCCAATATGAAAATACCCAAAGCGGCATTAATCTCGTCCATGAAAACATAGCAACACAACAACCTATATTGCTCCAATGGTGAGTGCTTAACATGTTTAGCGTGCAATTAATATCATATTAAATAATAATTTGTGGTAATCATGTTATTACATATAATTAATATCATACCTAATATCAACATGTAATTAATTTTCTTTCTAATATCAACGTTCATTGCACGCATGCATCTACTAGTCTCAGAAAAATTTGGAGAACAATGACACTAAATCTCATCTAATTTAACTCTAAAACAATCGTTCAACTTTTTACATAATTATAACAAAATCTTACTTTAATTTCTTCATATTTAATTATTGGAATTCCTATTTTTATTTAAAATGAATCAAAATATTCTAAAAATATTGATAATACTGAAATTCCATAAGATTAACATATGATTGTCGTGGAAATAGTATTAAACTGGCTCATCTATATCTATATCTATATCTATATCTATATCTATACCTTACTAATAAAGCAAGATGCGTTTCTTTGTTTTTTTCATCCGTTCACCGCCGATTTTTCTTCTTCTTTTATTCGAGTTGGTACTAAATTTTTGTGTGTCCATCTGTTAGAAGAGAATAATGGTTTGTCCAGAATTTCGCATATGGGCTACACGCGCTCTGGCCCAGCGAAGCCAGCCCACATAATTTACTCCCAATGTAGTTGGCAAAATCCTATTTGCTGCAGGGTGCGGCATATTGTCAGGTCTTCGCACATGACAGCCAAGACTGGGCCGGCCTATTTTCTCTTCTATTCTGTAGTTTTTTCCTTTTTCTTTCCTGCTATTTTTTCTTTTTTCCTTTGGAAATTTATTTTAGTTTTTCGCTTTTTTCGTAAATTCAAAATTTCCAAATTTCAATTTTGGTCAAATTTTCGAAAATTTTCAGAATTTTGAAACAAATACTGTTTGAATTTTTTTGGCATTTTAATTTATTTTTATCGTTCTAAAAGTTGTTCAAAATTCGTGAAATGATAGTAGTATTTTCCAAATTTGTTTGAGATTCAAAGAAAAACAGTTACATTTGAAAAATGTTGAAGATTCAAAAGATATTCTTGTTCTACTGAAATGTTCACAAATTGAAAATAATGTTTGCGCTTCAAAATCACATTTTCTAAAGTTGTTCCAAATGTTGAAAACATGTTCCTGTTTTTAAAAACATTCACAAAGTCAAAAAATATTCGTGATTTTATAAAAGGTTAATGTTTTCAAAAAATGTTCCGGCTTCAAATTATCTCTCCCTTTGCAACGCATGGGCATATGTGCTACTCCCTCCGTTCCTAAATACTCCCTCCGTTCCAAAATAGATGACTCAACTTTATACTAAAGTTAGTACAAAATTGAGTCATCTATTTTCGAACGGAGGGAGTATAAGTCTTTGTAGAGATTCTACTATGGACTACATACGAAGCAAAATTAATGAATCTGCACTCTAAAATGCATCCATATACATCTGTATGTGGTTCATAGTGGAATCCCTACAAAGACTTATATTTAGGAACGGAGGGAGTAGTAGTTTATAATTTACCATAAGTCTAATTTGGAATTAAACATACAAATTAAAATCTATGTGCTAGATTATTATTTGCTTGTTTAATTCCATGTCGATATACATCGAAGGTCAAGATAAATCATGTTTGTGAAATATATAAGCAGATCTCTATTCCAAGGCATACAACTGCTCTTTTCGACAAACCCAAATAGAATACTATCGATAGAGCACATGAGATGCCACTAATCACTCATCACCGGTACCTCGAGGGTCTTCGGCGCTAGGAGGAGCAGGTTGGTGAGGTCGAACCCGACAGTGGCGACGAGGAGTCCAAGCTGCCGGCGCTCCACGACTGGTGCCGTCTTCCACGGATAGTTTAGCCAGGCGAACGCCGCGGCGGACAGGGCCGTGCATACCGTGTTCAGCGTGAAGCAAGCTGGGAACACCTTCCCGCGTAGCCTGCCCATCATGTGCCTCGGCAAGTAGCTTTCCGAGATAATTAAACCACACAGACAAAAAAGGAAGAAGAAAAACTCAGAGAAAGAGAGATCGATGAAAAGGCAACTAGAATAGCAACGTATGGATTCGTACGTACAGGAACATGACGATGCCACCGACGAAGATGGCATAGACAGTGGCACCCAAGGATGTGGCAAAGAATAGAAGGTGAGCCATCTTCACTGCCGTCGCAGCAGGCGAGCTGCCGAGGAGCCCTTCGGGGCCGAAAGTGATGGCACCGCTGGCGAAGAAGACGGCGGCCATTACAAGGCTCCACATAGCTGACTACTGCACTACGTACTGTACCCTTGCCGAATGAAGATGTGCCCTAGGCCTTAGCTGAAAGAAGATGAAGAAGACTAGAGGTACAGGCACGCAACCATGCAAAGGCTACCAGCTGCTATTAACTGATGACATATACAGCTCAGCTTGTGCACACAAATCCTTAAGGCATCCTTTGGTTTAGAGAAATTTTAAAAGATAGAAAATTGGTAGGAAAAATTCTTTCAAAGCCCTTTAGTTTAGGACGCCGATAACGCCCAGAAGTGTGGGCGTTAAGGAGTCTGCCCACACAGTTTGTGTGGTGTTTAAGAGGATCAGCCCACACACCTACGTGTGGGCAAAACAAGTAATGCCCACACGCCTTTTTTTTCCTCGCGGTCTCTCACACATGCCTGCCTGTGGGCAACATAGATAACGCCCACACGTCCGTACGTCAGGCCTCCTACCTTATGTGTAAGACAAATATTTTGGTGGACTGCTCGACACCTCAAAGGGGTGCGGCTATCTCATTATATATAAGTACCAAAGGGTACAATATACAAGTCTACATATACACAAGTCTACGCACATATACAGTCTAACACCCTCCCTCAATCTTAACTGTGACCTGAGGTACAAACTAAGTTAAGATTGCGCCTACAGCCTACAAACTGTGGTTGAGGAAGAGGCTTCGTGAAGATGTCAGCAAGTTGATCCTTTGATGAGATGAACTTGATGCTAAGTAGCTTCTGTGCAACTCGTTCTCGAACAAAGTGATAGTCAACCTCAATATGTTTCGTCCGAGCATGGAACACAGGATTAGATGACAAATATGTAGCACCAATGTTGTCACACCAAAGTACTGGAGGATGAGCTGAAGAGATCCTCAACTCACGCAACAAGGACTGAATCCAAATGATCTCAGCCGTCGCATCAGCCACTGCTTTGTACTCAGCTTCCGTGCTGCTGCGAGACACCGTAGCCTGCTTGCGAGCATTCCAAGCAACCAAGTTAGAACCAAGAAACACTGCATACCCCCCCGTGGATCGCTGATCATCAGGACTACCAGCCCAGTCTGCATCCGAGAAGGCTGAGAGCTCAGAAGATGGCGCAGGTTGGAGGAGCAAACCATGAGAAGCAGTGAGACAGACATAACGCAGGATACGCTTCACAGCTGACCAATAAGAAGTCCTGGGTGCATGGAGAAACTGACAAACACGGTTGACTGCATAAGAGACATCTGGTCTGGTGATAGTAAGATACTGCAGACCTCCAACAAGACTGCGGTACTCAGTGGCATCATCAGGTGAAAGAGGATCTCCATCAAGAGCAGACAATCGATCAGTGGCAGACATTGGAGTACTGGAAGGTTTACACTTCAACATACCAGCACGGCGCAACAGGTCAAGAGCGTACTTCTTCTGAGAAAGAGTTAACCCAGCAGAAGACCGTGAAACCTCCAGGCCAAGAAAGAAGTGTAGAGCACCAAGGTCCTTGACAGCAAAATCACCATTCAAAGCAGCCACAAGACGATCAGCAGCAGCATCTGAGGAACTGATGAGGATGATATCATCAACATAGACCAGCAAGTACATCGTAACCTCAGGTCGCTGAAGAAGAAACAGTGATGTGTCAGCAGTGGAGGGAATAAAACCAAGCGCCCGCAGTACAGAGCCAAGACGTGCATGCCATGCACGGGGAGCCTGTTTGAGCCCATATAGTGCCTTGACAAGACGACAGAGATGGTGAGGACGATCAGGATCCACAAACCCTGGCGGCTGTCGCATATAAACCTCCTCCTCCAAAACTCCATGCAAGAAAGCATTCTGCACATCAAGTTGACGAAGGAACCATCCTCGAGTAACAGCAAGGGACAACAGCAAACGAATAGTAGTGGGCTTGATAACTGGACTGAATGTGTCTGCATAATCAAGACCATACCTCTGTTTGAAACCCTTAGCAACTAGCCTTGATTTGTAGCGTTCAATGGAGCCATCAGCATGCCTCTTGACTTTAAACACCCATTTAGAATCAATAATGTTGATCCCAGATACTGGAGGAACAAGCTGCCATGTGTCATTCTGCAACAATGCCTGAAACTCCTGTTCCATCGCAGCACGCCAGTGAGGAATGCTCAGGGCAGCCTGAAAGTGACGAGGCTCAGCAGTAGGATCCTCCACAGCATGAGCCATACAAGCAACGAGCCACGCGACAGTCCCATCAGTACGAATCTTTGGCTGAAACACGCCTGTCTGGCTGCGTGTGTGGGCTCGAGGAGCAGCAGCAGGTGGCGGCAACACCAGACTGGACTCGGGTGGCGACAGAGGCGAGGCCGAGCCACCCGAGCTCACACCAGAGCCTGGTGATGTTGGAGAGCCAGACGGCGTGGAGCCCGCGCCCGCGCTCACACCGGAGCCAGACGACGTTGGGGCCGGTGAGATCGGCCCATCTGGAGCCAGACCCGACCCCCGTGAAGAAGCTCCTGACCCAGGTGAGTAGGCGGTCGGCTCGGGGGAGGCCCGCACCGAGGCAGCGGCCGGCTCGGGAGAGGCCCGCACCGAGGTAGTGGCTGGCTCGGGGGAAGCCCGCGAGGAGGGCGGGGGCGATGCCCGGGTGGTGCCTGCGGGTGCAGCCCCGACGGGTAGGCGGGCGCCGCCCGGTATGCATGCCCCATGCAGAGGACCGACGTCCAAGTCCAGGGCTGCTGGCGGTGCCTGTTCCTCAAGGAGCTCAAGACAAGCACCACGTCCAACACCTACAAAATGATTAGGAAGCAACGCAGGAGCATATGCAACATCTACAAATTGATCAGGCGAAGGTGTGGTAGAAGAAACGTCCGGTAGATGAGTGATAGAGTTGTTCGGAAGTGCACGAAAAGGGAACACATTCTTATCAAACACGACGTCACGAGAGATGTAAACGCGATTGGTGGGAACATGTAGGCATTTGTACCCTTTGTGAAGGGAACTATAGCCAAGAAAAACACACTTTTTCGACCGAAACTCTAGCTTATGTTTGTTATACGGACGCAAATAAGGCCAACAAGCACACCCAAAAACTTTGAGAAAAGTGTAGTCTGGAAGTTCATTGAGCAAGAGTTCAAGTGGAGTTTTCATATTCAGTAGTCGTGAGGGCAGCCTATTGATCAAAAAACAGGCAGTGGAAAAAGCATCACTCCAGAACCTAAAGGGAACGGAGGCATGAGCTAATAAAGTAATGCCAGTTTCTACAAGATGACGATGCTTACGTTCAGCAGTCCCATTCTGCTGATGTGTATGAGGACAAGACACACGATGTGTGATCCCAAGTTTGTTAAAAAACAAGTTGAGATTATGATATTCACCCCCCAGTCGGTTTGAACATGAATAATTTTCTGACTAAGGAGACGCTCAACGTGTGCTTGAAACTGTAGAAAAACATCAAACACATCAGACTTTTTCTTAATAAGATAAAGCCAAGTAAACCGACTGTAAGCATCAATGAAACTGACATAATAATTGTGTCCACTAACAGACGTTTGGGCATGACCCCACACATCGGAAAAAACAAGCTCAAGAGGATGTTTCACAACACGACTAGACTCTGAAAACGGAAGTTGGTGACTCTTGCCCTGCTGACAGGCATCACAAATAGTTTCAGCAGTTTTATTTGACACAACTGGTAGCTCATGGAGATGTAACACATGACGAACTATAGGAGCAGCAGGATGACCAAGGCGCGCATGCCAATGTGTAGGAGACACACGAACACCACTGAGCCCCTGGGGAGAAAGCTGCATAGGAGGTGCGGTGGGCGCGTCAAGTGCGTACAGGCCACCGCGAAGACGACCGCTAAGCAGAATGGCCCTCGTGTCCCGATCCTTTATAAAGAAACGAAAAGGATGAAACTCAGCAAGGACATTATTATCACGAGTAAGTTGTGGAACAGATAACAAACTACGTGAAGTAGTGGGAATACGAAGAACATTAGAAAGATGCAATTTTCGTGAATTGTGTGCAAGAAGTGATGCCTGACCAACATGAGAGATGCGCATACCTGCTCCATTAGCGGTGTGCACCTGATCATGGCCACGATATGGCTCCTGAGTGGAGAGCTTGCCCATGTCATTGGTGAGGTGGTTCGTAGCGCCCGTGTCCATGTACCATGTAGGATCAATGGAGTAAGACGGAGTGCAGCCATGGTCAGGACCCGTCACTGCGGCCGCGGCCTGCTTTTCATTCCCTTTGCCATTGTTGCCGAGGCCCAGGAAGTCTTGCTTGTAACGACGATGACAGCGAGACGCAACGTGGCGCTCAATGCCACAGAGCTGACAGGCCTGCGGAGCTCCGCAGAAGAGCAACATGCCACCGGCCGGTTACCACCCGTGATGTTCGGAGCATTGCCCTGCGAGGCCGGCTGTGAAGATGGCGCCGGTCTACCCCCTTAAGATGACGCCCGGGAGGTTTTGCCACGAGTGGCCGCATTGGCGGAGGCGAAGCCGGGGGAGGCGCGGCGCGCCTTGATGCACTGTTCACGACCAAGGAGGCGTGCATAGAGCTCCCGAGGTGGGAGCGTATCATCACGACCATGGACGTTCTCAACGAGGTTGTCATAGTCATCATCAAGCCCGTTAAGCACGAAGGTGGTAAACTCCTCATCCTGTAGTGGCTGGCCAACGGAGGCCAACGTGTCGGCGAGACCCCGCATCTTGTTGAAGTAGTCCGTGATGCTGAGGTCACCAAGCTTAGTCTCACCCAGTTCAGTGCGTATAGAGTGAGCACGCGCCTGAGACTGAGAGGCGAAGCTGGTGTGAAGGGCCGCCCACGCCTCTCGGGACGTAGCGGCGAAGATGACCAGCGACGAGACACTCGGGGTGAGCGAGGACTGGATGGCGGAGAGGATGGCCTGATCCTGGGCCACCCAGGTGTGATATGCCGGATGATGAGGAGGCGGACACGGGATGGATCCGTCAACGTAGCCTTCCAGGTAGCGGCTTCGCAGAAGAGGCATCACCTGAGCACGCCAGGACAAGTAGTTGTCCGGTGTGAGCTTCACCGGCAACAGGTGCGAGAAGTAGAACGGCGCCGACATCACAGTCAGATCGGTAGGAGCGTGCGGCGGTGCATAAGGGCCCAGCGAGGGCACCGCCCCGGGATGCGCCGAAGGCACCGAGTAGAGCGGGTAGTGCCCTGGGGATGCACCCGGAGCCCCGTACAGCGAGGCAGCCGCAGCCCCATGCGGCGCCGCGCCGGGCTGAGGCAGCGCCGGGTAGTGATGCGTCGGGGGCGCGGTGTAGGGTGGCGGCGGGGCGCCGTATCCGGGCGGCGGTAGACCGTAGTAGGACGGCGGGGCGCCGTGACCTTGTGGCGGGGCGACGTAGGGTTCCGGCGGCGGCGGCGCCCCGTAGCCTTGTGGCGGGGCGACGTAGGATCCCTGCGGCAGCGGAGCCCCGTAGGGCGGAGCCGGATGGGACGACGATGGCGGCAGCAGCCCGCCATGGACAGGGGCAGGGGCACTGCCTGTGGAGGGATCCACACCGATCACTTGGGAGATCGGCTCGCCTGGAGAGGAAGAGGATGCAGAAGCACCGTAGGCCATCGCAAGGGGCCGCGAGTCAAGGAACGGTGAGGCAAGGGCCGCGCCGGGGCAGCGGCGGGGGCAACAACGGTGGTCGGCGCGGCAGCGGCGGCGGCGGCGGCGGAAGCGGAAGACATCGTAACCTAATTTGATACCATGTAAGACAAATATTTTGGTGGACTGCTCGACACCTCAAGGGGGTGCGGCTATCTCATTATATATAAGTACCAAAGGGTACAATATACAAGTCTACATATACACAAGTCTACGTACATATACAGTCTAACATTATGGTCCCGCACGCCCCGCGTGACAGTCACCAGCGTCCCCGCAGTTGCCATGGTCTGAACCATCTTTCATGTTCATTTAACTGCAGTTGCCATGTCGGACAACTACAGTTGCCATGGTTGCTCAACTGCAGTTGCCATGTATGATCTGGTCTACTGCAGTTGCCATGATTTCAAAACTTTAGGAGTTGCCACCTACTAACACTAGGCAGTTGAGAGAGTTGCCATGTGCTCACAAGCACGCTAGGGCAGTTGCCATGTAAAAGGAAGGGTTGCCATCTTCTTACATGCACGCTAGGGCAGTTGCCATGTACCATGCAAAAACACATGGCAGCTCGGGTAAAAGAGAGTTGCCATCTGCTTACATGCACACTAGGCAGTTGTCGTGTATCCTGCAAAACACATGTCAACTGACATGTTTGGGTAAAAAAAGAGAGTTGCCATCTGCTTACAAGCACACTAGGGCAGTTGCCATGTACACTGCAAAACACATGATAACTAGCAGTTTGGGTATGGGAGAGGAGACGGGCGTGTGAACGAGATGGCAAATGCCTACACACCAGCCCTTGTGCGTGAGTGAAAACTGACGTGTGGGCGAACTGCTAAACGCACACACCGGCCCCTTCGTGTGGTGAAACGGACGTGTGGGCGACCGGGTGAATGCCCACACACCAGTCCAGTCCTACGTGACACCACAAACATGCCAAGATTCGTGCACCCACAAACGGACGCGGATTCACGCGTGTGGGCGACATGCAAACGCCCACACGTGTGGGCGTTAGTGTTTCCGTTAGTTTATAGGTGGATTCATATCTTTATGTAGGATATGTCAATCCTTCACATGTTAAAGAGGAAAAATACATTAGCCTACACTCAATGAAAAAAATTCATCTTTTATGCATCGGATGATAATAGGAATGGAGGGATCTTCTGTCACAATAGAGGTCTTCTTTTCGAATTTAAGTGGGATTAGCTTCTTCCTCAATTGATATTACTGACAATCTAACACTTCCATCCTTTAGAAGAAGATAAGTAAACCATTTCTTTAAATTGCATGATTGAGTGATGGATGCGGACAATCACAAGCCTACTTTGTTTATAGAACAGAGCATATAACCCCGGATCCCCACCTGTTGTAGAGAATCTATTGTATAAACTCTTTTGTGCCATTTGCCGCCTAATACACTATTTCAGTACAATGTTGTTTGCTCGTGCATATCTCTTGATTGACTATTTATTGGTTATTAATCATTAGTGGGCTGACCTATGTACAAGTTCTGAGTCAACCCCCAGATCTGTATCTCCTTGCCTTGTAATCTCTTATCCATCTATTTATGTGCATGCTTTAGCGAAGTCTCCAGCCCCATAAATATTAGTTAATGTGTGATGCGTAAATCAATAACTAAAACTAAAGTGCCGATCATCCCATGCTACCACATGATTTTTTTCAACAACATGACATATTGAGAAAAATCTATGTTAGAGCCGCCATTTTTTTACGGTTACATTAATGTGTATTGTTCTTCTGATTCTGATAGGCCTGGCACCCTAGCTTCGATAGATTTATTTGCTGCCCATACTGATACTGACTTTGCGGTCTTTGTTCTTGCAGGTATTGGTACGGGTCAGGCTGTTGAGTTGGAAGCGAGAATGGTCTCATCACAGAAACACTTTCTATATGTTATTTCGAGATTCGAAGAAGCAAGCAAGTTTATAGGGCATATAATTGTTTTTTTTGTAGGGCGAGTCAAGATCTTATCTTATTTGCAGGTCGGAGCTTCTGCTTCACTGGTGTAACACAAGTGGTTCCTGGGTTTTAACTAATTAAGTGCTGGTAGTGATTTTAGGTTGGTTTCATCTCACTTCCTATGATTTTTTTATATTTCTATTATATTACTACCAAAGGAGGCCTAAATAATTTTTTCTCTAAAAAGGAGGCCTAAATGAAGTTTTCTAATTAAGCTCCCTAGTCCCTACGATTCCTGGACGCTGGTAGTTCTTGTGCCAGATCCATGAAGGATTGCCACGTGATGTTTTTTAATCCCTTGAATTAGCTCACAAAGTGATAGGAGTAATTTATGTTGGGTTTGGGCCTTCATGCAGATAGTCAGCCCATGGAAAAAGCAGGTTTTTGGTCGTCCGTGGCTATCTGGCGTAGTTCCTTTGCATTATGGGCCATACACTGTGGAAAAGCTGATTTTTATTTGTTTAGTCAGACTTCTTTCACCTTTTATTTGGTTAGCCAGACTTCTTTCACTTGTGGTTCACATTGAATTTTATTTGGTTTTATTTTATGAGAAAAACTTTCGATCTATTCATCAACTATCAAGGTAGTATAAAGAACACTAGAAGTAAAAATTACATCTAGGTAAGTAGACCACCTAGTGACGACTACAAATACTAGAGCGAGCCGAAGGCGCGCCGCCGTGATGGCCCCTCCCTCACCGGAGCTGGGCAAACCTTGTTATAGTAGACAGTCGGGAAGTCATCGTGCTAAGGCCCAATAGGACCGAAGCACCAGAACAACCGCCACCGATGAAAGAGGAGCGTAGATCGGAAGGATCCAACCTGTAGACACATGAATAAAGATGACTGAAGACCAGATCCAAGTGGATCCACCGAAAACAAACGCCAAACGAATCGCGCGAGATCCATCGGAAACACATCTCCACACGCCCTCCGA
>NC_041383.1:691818853-691875956 GCF_002162155.2 Triticum dicoccoides | reverse complement strand
GGGGGCTTATTCCATCTTCAGAAAGCCGCTGCTGCCTCGTCTTCCCGGACAGGACACAAACCCTATACAAACACAAGAAAACACCAAAAATGGAGTAGAAGTCCTCCCACCAGCAAGGACCGAGATCCACCTCATCTCCATGGCCCTAAGGCCACAGAAGAAGAGGTAGATCAGCAGCGGTGTCGACGGGAGGCGAGCAAACCCTACTCGTCCTCACGAGAAGCAAGGCGAAGGGGTAAGAGGCGTTAATTCCTACTCAAATTTTATTCGGTTAGTGGAAGTAAAAATCTTATTTCAATGATTAGAACTGAAAGTTTAGTGTTTCCGGTTTAATATCAGTTTAACTCTTCGCACGTCAGTTTTTAAGTCCACCTCTACTCAAAAATGCTAGGCGTCTTATGCTCCCCATGAACGAACTGGTAGGGTCTCATGTTTACCCCCTCCGTTCTATAATATAAGAGTGTTTTTGACACTACACTCGAAGGAAGTAGCTTCGTTTCTCATGGATAAGAGAATGGTACAAAAGGACATCAGAAACTTCACTAGAAGGAAATGACATCCCTAAAAAGACGCATACAAGGAAAAAACCCCTCCCCTTCTCTCGGGTCGATCCTCACGGGTGACTCTAGGGCGACAAACCCTAGCTCTCACATGCCTTCCCCTTCCCGCCGCCACCCGAGGTGGTCATCGGCGTTCCCGCGTGGTTGTCGGTGAAGGTGGCAGCGAGGTCCCTGCTGCCCTGCATCTCGTGGGGAGCTTTGGTACGCCGCGACGGCCCTGGGTGAGAAGGCGGCGTCGACCTTGTCTGGCAGGTGGCGCTGCAGGTGTTGGCTAGCCCTCCCGATCGTGTGGGCGACGGTTGGGCGGCGGTGGCTCCTCGCGGCGTGGTCTGCCTCGGCGGCTGCGCCAGATCTGGATCCCGGCGGCTGCTTCGGCCTCATCCGTCCTTGCCGGTTGCGGATCCTGCCATATCCAGATCCTGTGCTTCGGTCCGGCCTATGGACATGGTGGGGGAACACTACTGCTGGATGCTGCTAACGCGACACTACGATCAAAGATCCTTTGACAAAACTGTGTGTGATGCATTAATCACAAACGGTGATGTAAAAAAACCATCAAAAAAGATGCAAAATGTTTGCGATGGCGGATACATCAAATACGATTCAGATTTTAGTTGCGTGTGCGATGCTGGGCATACGGTTGATCCATATGAATTGTTTGCGATTGGACAAAACAAGAAAAACGGGCAACCATATCAATGTGTGTGCGATATACGGCATACAGTTCGCTTTGATGAACTGTTTGCTATTAGGGAAAGCAACAGAATTGGTCAGCCAGATCAAGGTATGTGTGATACACGGCATATGGTTCACTCCAATGAATTGTTTTCGATTAAGAAAGAGAATAGAAATGGTTCAACTTAACAAGATGTGTGTGATACACGGCAAACAGGTCTATAATCGGAAATGTGTGGGAAGACCAATAACAACACAAACGATTCATGTTGAGAAAATGATTTCTGGTATACAATTGTCAGTGATTGATGAAATCATCACTGATGGGTTCCATTGTTTAGACCATGTACGATGTGATTTGCTCTGTCCACACAACATCTATGCTTTGTCTATAGAGCATCAACATATACACTTAAAAAGATAACATTGCAAAACGAAATTAAGCATTCAATTACACAAGTGACTACACACTCAACATTTCCACACACCAAGGTAAGCAATTACATGCATACTAAACTAGGAGAAACGAGGATCTAATCATCTACTTCTTGTTGCGATGACACTTGCCATTGCTCTGCTTCCGGCTGGATCCCTGGCTGTTTTTGGGAAGGAGGCACTTTCTCATGTCAACGATCTGCCTGTACATCTTGTAGCTCATGTACGCCTCCTTGGCCGCGTACACGACATGAGCTGTGTTGAGTTTCTCCATCCAGGCTAAGTGCCATGCACGCTTGTCCTTGTTGCGGGAATCCTTCACGTCTCTGTAGTAGGGATCGATGATGGCCTCGCCGAGGTGAATAGTGAGTCCTTCTCATGCTCGTTGCTGCCCCAGATCTTCTATTGGCCCTGGATGTCGACAAGATTTTGGCAGGCGATGCCCGAATTCTTGAGCACCTTTACATCGTTGGTGATGTCCACCGTAGCTAACATGTAGTGGGAGCTGTTGACAAACCAGGCGAAACGCTCGCAAGGCCTTGCGGCCAGGCAGTAGTGGTAGACGAGGACGTGATTGCGCACACACATCTGGGTGACGGTGACCTTCAGACGAGAACCAACACGAGCGCGGGTGTACTCGAGGTCGATCCCGACCACCTTGTACTTCTCCTCAGGAAGCAACAACTCTATGATGTGGATGGAGTGCTCCACCCAGACCGGGTTGTTGGTGTACACCACCCGAGAGCTCCCTGAACCTTCTGTGGGTGTCCACCATGGCATGCATGGTGAACTGCTGCTCGTCGTCCGTAGCCGCTCGGAGCGCCATTGGAGCCACGCAGGATAGCCTCTAAGAATTTGTCGTGGTGGGTGTGCTTCTTGCAATGGTGGGGCACGATTGAAAGGTTGAAGAGACACAAGGGTTAAATGGACGCGGTAATAAATGGGGGCCGGCTGGCCTGTAATCGTCACGTCTTGTCACCGCATTCATAGCGGAGCATTCCAGTGCACGCTTGACAACACCGCACTGCACGCGTTTCATTTGACTATGCGTGGGCTCGAAGGTGCGCCAAATGTATCATTGGTGAGCCTATTCCCGCACTACCGCGCAGTTTATCACAGAAGCTTCCCGCTCGGCTAGTTTGGCCACTTGTCGGCTAGAAGAGGGACAAATCGTGGGCGTTTATTGGCAAAAATCTTTGTAAAAACGAAGTGTGTGGAATGACTTCGGTCATAAGTTTACCCGTGGGTGATGAGGTCAAAGTTACAGAGAAGGGTGATGATGGACACTCGAGTGCGATAATTAATTCTGTGCTCTACAGGGCACACGGATGAAGAAACCAACTATTTGCAATAATGTTGAAGATCATAGTTGAGTTAGCTATACATATTGTGTGCTATGAGATTGACAAGGTAAATAGATTCGAGAATGGTTAATAAAATCTAAGGCCATTGCATATTAAGGTCAAAATAGTGCTACCAATATACGAGTCTCATACGATGCCATTTCAACGATTTTACCACAAAAGCTCAAAATCTTACAAGGTTCAAATTCCAGAGTTATATGACTCAAATTCAAAGATTATAAGGTTCAAACTGATATTAGAAATGAAATTCAGCTCATCAGCTGTAAACGCTTGCGCTGATCCGCTGAACATGGATATCAGAGAGATTCAAACTAATATTACCACTTGTAAGTCTGGTTTCGAAACCTCATAATTTTTGCAAAAGGGTCAGCCACTGAGAAGTCATGTATGGGGTTGACACGATGACTTCCAGTTACTCTATCATCTGAAGTTCCAAAATGAAATTCAACATTTTTGGAGCCTATTCCATTCTGCTGCAGCCGCCGACGCTAATCAACAAACCATTCATTTTTGCAAAATAAATGTAGGGCAAACCTCATTACCTTCAGCACCCTTGCTCTGACAACAAAGAACCTGGCAAATATAATCTCCGGTAAGGTCCCTCGGTAGGAGTTCAAAGTAATTTCTGAGAGATGTTGATCTAGCCATTTGATGTGATTGTTATATTGTATCACATTATCCACCACCGAGCCTAATCTTATCTGCAAAAGAAGAAACATGTTAGTGCGTACATGCAGTTTTGAACACTACTATAGGCCTATTTGGTTTACAGGATTTGTAAAATGCACTAACATGCCATCTTCGATCTGACATGATTAACATGGGCATTTGATTACAATCTAGAAAAATGTAGCATTCTTCACAAGAGGTTGGAGTGGATGAAAAGTTCCCTAAGAAAACTAGTATATATGAATCCAAAGGAGAAATACTTATGGATTGTAACCATATGGATCAAGCAACCAATATGCGGGGGAAAACATGTATGTACTGAAATCCTCCAAAAAATCCTTCAAAAATCATAGTACTTTATCAATGTAAACTTGGAAAAAGGTATCACAAATTAAACTCCCTTATGGTTAACATTTAATAGGAAAGGAACATCACCTCGATATATAGCTGATACGTCTCCAACGTATCCATTTTTACTAATGCTTTTCCTCTTGTTTTGGACTCTAATTTGCATGATTTGAATGAAACTAACCCGGACTGAAGCTGTTTTCAGCAGAATTGCCATGGTGTTGTTTTTTTGTGCAGAAATAGAAGTTCTCAGATTGGCACAAAACTTTGCAAGGATTTTTTACTCAATAAATAAGAATTTTTGGAGCCAAGAACCACCGTAGGGGGCACTTGGGTGGGCACAACCCATCAGGGCGCGCCCTCTCCAAGCGCACCCAGGTGGGTTGTTCACACCTGGTGGCCCCGCAGACTCCAACCTTGATACTATAAAATCACATATTTGTAGAAAAAAATAAGAGAAAGAGAATTATTGCATTTCACAAGACGGAGCTGCCGCCACCTCCTGTTCTTCATCTGGAGGCCAGATCTGGAGTCCGTTTGGGGCTCCGGAGAGGGGGATCTTCGATCTTCGTCATCACCAACCCTTCTCCATCACCAATTCCATGATGCTTCCCACCGGGAGTGAGTAATTCCTTCGTAGGCTCGCTGGTCGGTGATGAGTTGGTGAGATTCATCATGTAATCGAGTTAGTTTTATTAGGGCTTGATCCCTAGTATCCATTATGTTCTGAGATTGATGTTGCTATGACTTTGCCATGCTTAATGCTTGTCACTTTGGGACCAGGTGCCATGATTTCAGATCTGAACTGTTTATGTTATCATCATTATATCTATGTTCTAGATCCGATCTTGCATGTTATAGTCACCTACTACGTGTTATGATCCGGCAACCCCGGAGTGACAATAGTCAAGACACTTCCCGGTGATGACCGTAGTTTGAGGAGTTCATGTATTCACCATGTGTTAATGCCTTGTTCCGGTTCTCTATTAAAAGGAGGCCTTAATATCTCTTAGTTTCTGATAGGACCCCGCTGCCACGGGAGGGTAGGAAAAAAGATGTCATGCAAGTTCTTTCCATAAGCATGCATGACAATTTACGGAATATATGCCTACATTATATTTATGAACTGGAGCTAGTGCCGCATCGCCCTAGGTTATGACTGTTATATGATGAATATCATCCAACAATTTCACCGATCCAATGCCTACGAATATCTCTCATATGGTTCTTGCTAAGTTACTACTGCTATTGTTACTATTGCACTTGCTACAAAATCATTGATATCACTGTTACTGTTACTATTGTTGTTGTAACTGATCACTTTGCTGCAGATAATTAATCTCCAGGTGTGGTTGAATTGATAATTCAGCTGCTAATACTTGCAAATATTCTTTGGCTCCATTGTGTCGAATCAATAAATTTGGGTTGAATATTCTACCCTTGAAAACTGTTGCGATCCCCTCTACTTGTGGGTTATCAATAGGTTCTCCAGGCATGGAAAGCATCTCAGGAAACTGACAACTTGCTCCAGGTTGGGGCTGATAGATTCTAGTGCCAAGACCTTCACTTTGCGTAGTTTCGGGGTCAAGCTTGTCGGAATGATTTTCTGGATGACAGACGAACATACATCTTCAAAACTAGAAATAATGTTAATTTCTAGAAGGAGAGGTAGAAGGCAGCTGTTGTACCTGAACGGGTGTGGATCCTATAACAAGTTCAGAGTATTTGTCAGACGAGTAGCCCACCACTGTCAATTTCGGTGCAGAAATGACATTGAGTCTTGTTGGACCTTCTTGATTAACTACAAGTAATCTCTCAAGTGAAGGTGTGTCCTCAATGACCATACTGTGGTACACATCTTGTGATGTCTTCTTGCCGCACCAGCAACACACATAAATAGTCCGGAGAGTCTTGGAGGTGATGTGGAAGCTACTCAACCCATTGATCGCCTAAAGACGAAGGTACTCAAGTGCAGTACAACCACGGAGCAGGCGCTCCATGTCACTGTTTGGGAGGCAGACGACGACAAGCTAGAGGTGCTTTAGTCGTGGTAGAATAAGAGCGGGCGCGTCATTAAGGCGGGAAATGGCTGTTCCTGAACTTGGCAACGCACATCGTGGGCGCGAGGCGGAGCACAGACATTGGCAGCAAGCGCATATGCCCATCGTCAAAAGTGAGCTCCTCGAGCTGATCTAGGGCGGGGGATCGGAACCAGTCGTCAAGATTGGCTCGGTCCTTGTCTTTGGAACCTAACTTGCCCATGCTAAGGCCTCTAGTTGGGCCAGGGTGACTACCGAGGATCTTGGAGAATGCATCCAAGCTTTTGCGATAGCCATGGCAGAGCTCGTGGGTGTCGATGAAGTCGAGAGGGCTGGATTTCCATAGGAGGCGCCACCACTGGTAAAGGTCAGTTGTCCGCGTCCCATATTTGATTGGGAGGAGGGAGATGATGATTGTCAACATAACATTGGGGGGGGGGGGCTGCTGATGAAGTCTAGGCCTGCTGGAGTCGCTTGCTATTCTTGCTTGACCCGCTGATAACCCACAAGTATAGGGGATCACAACAATTTTCGAGGGTATAATATTCAACCCAAATTTATAGATTTGACACAAGGGGAGCCAAAGAATATTTACAAGTATTAGCAACTGAGTTGTCAATTCAATCATGCCTGCAGATTAATTATGTGTAGTAAAGTGATCAGTAGCACAGTAATATGATAACTTTGATAGTACTGGTAGCAACAACAGTAATGGAAACAGTGATAGTAATAGTTTTGTAGAAGTAACGATAGTAACAACAGCAGTAGTAACTTAGCAAGATCAATATGTACAAAAATCGTACGCATTGGATCGATGATTTGTTTGATGATATTCATCATATCACAGTCATAACCTAGGGCGATGCGACACTAGCTCCAGTTCATAAATATAATGTAGGCATGTATTCCATAAATAGTCATACGTGCTTATGGAAAGAACTTGCATGACATCTTTTGTCCTACCCTCCCGTGGCAGCGTGGTCTGATATGTCTCCAACGTATCCATAATTTTTTATTGTTCCATGCTATTATATTACCCATTTTGGATGTTTATGGGCTTTACTATATGCTTTTATATCATTTTTGGGACTAACCTACTGACCGGAGGCCTAGCCCAAATTGCTGTTCTTTTGCCTATTTCAGTGTTTCGAAGAAAAGGAATATCAAACGCAGTCCAAACGGAATGAAACCTTTGGGAGCTATCTTTTTGGAACAAACGCAATCCAGGAGACTTGGAGTGGACGTCAAGAAGCAACCGAGGCGGCCACAAGGGTGCAAGGCACGCCCTAGGGGGGTGGGCGCGCCCCCACCCTCGTGGGCCCCTCATGGCTCCCCTAATCGACCTCCTTCGCCTATATATACTTGCATACCCTGAAAACATCCAAGGGCACCACGAAACCCTATTTCCACCGCCGCAACCTTCTGTACCCGTGACATCCCATCTTGGGGCCTTTTCCGGTGCTCCGCCGGAGGGGGAATCAATCACGGAGGGATTCTACATCAACACCATAGCCTCTCCGATGAGTTGTGAGTAGTTTACCACAGACCTTCGGGTCCATAGTTATTAACTAGATGGCTTCTTCTCTCTCTTTGAATCTCAATACAAAGTTCTCCTTGATCTTCTTGGAGATCTATTCGATGTAACTCTTTTTGCGGTGTGTTTGTCGAGATCCGATGAATTGTGGGTTTATGATCAAGTTTATCTATGAGAAATATTTGAATCTCCTCTGAATTCTTTTATGTATGATTGGTTATCTTTGCAAGTCTCTTCAAATTATCAGTTTGGTTTAGCCTACTAGATTGATCTTTCTTGCAATGGGAGAAGTGCTTAGCTTTGGGTTCAATCTTGCGGTGTCCTTTCCCAGTGACAGCAGGGGCTGCAAGGCACGTATTTTATTGTTGCCATCGAGGATAAAAATATGGTTTTTTTTATCATATTGCTTGAGTTTATCCCTCTACATCATGTCATCTTGCTTAATGCGTTACTCTGTTCTTATGAACTTAATACTGTAGATGCATGATGGATAGCAGTCGATGTGTGGAGTAATAGTAGTAGATGCAGGCAGGAGTCGGTCTACTTGTCGCAGCCATGACGCCTATATACATGATCATGCCTAGATATTCTCATAACAATGCACTTTTCTATCAATTGCTCGACATTAATTTGTTCACCCACCGTAATACTTATGCTATCTTGAGAGAAGCCACTAGTGAAACCTATGGCCCCCGGGTCTATTTTCCATCATATAAGTTTCCGATCTATCTTATTTTGCAATCTTTACTTTCCAATCTATATCATAAAAATACCAAAAATATTTATCTTATCTTATTATCTCTATCAGATCTCACTTTCGCAAGTGGCCGTGAATGGATTGACAACCCCTTTATCGCGTTGGTTGTGAGGTTCTTGTTTGTTTGTGTAGGTACGTGGGACTTGCGTGGAGGCTCCTACTGGATTGATACCTTGGTTCTCAAAAACTGAGGGAAATACTTACGCTACTTTCCTGCATCACCCTTTCCACTTCAAGGGAAAACTAACGCAGTGCTCAAGAGGTAGCAAGAAGGATTTCTGGCACCGTTGCCGGGGAGGTCTTCGCTCAAGTCAAGACATACCAAGTACCCATCACAAACTCATCTCCCTCACATTACATTATTTGCCATTTGCCTCTCGTTTTACTCTCCCCCACTTCACCCTTGCCGTTTTATTCGCCCTCTCTTTTTCGTTCGCCTCTTTTTCTCGCTTGCCTCTTGTGTGCTTGTGTGTTGGATTGCTTGTCACGATGGCTCAAGATAATACTAAAGTGTGTGACTTTTACAATACCAATAATAATGATTTCCTTAGCACTCCGATTGCTCCTCTTAATGATGCCGAATCTTGTGAAATCAATGCTGATTTGTTGAATCTTGTTATGAAAGATCAATTCTCTGGCCTTCCTAATGAAGATGCTGCTACTCATCTAAACAACTTTGTTAATTTGTGTGACATGCAAAAGAAGAAATACATGGATAATGCTATTGTTAAATTGAAGTTATTTCCGTTTTCACTTAGAGATCGTGCTAAAACTTGGTTTTTGTCTTTGCCTAAAAATAGTATTGATTCATGGAATAAGTGCAAAGATGCTTTTATCTCTAAGTATTTTTCCTCCCACTAAGATCATCTCTCTTAGAAATGATATTATGAATTTTAAGCAACTTGATCATGAACATGTTGCACAATCCTGGGAGAGGATGAAATTAATGATTCGCAATGCCCCACTCATGGTTTGAATTTATGGACGATCATAGATTTTTTTTATGCCGGATTGAATTTTGCTTCTAGAAATCTTTTAGATTCTGCCGCGAGAGGAACTTTTATGGAAATCACGTTAGGAGAAGCTACTAAACTCCTAGATAATATTATGGTTAATTATTCTCAATGGCACACCGAAATATCTACTAGTAAAAAAGTTCATGCAATAGAGGAAAATAATGTTTTGAGTGGAAAGATGGATGAACTTATGAAATTATTTGCTACTAAGAGTGCTCCGGTTGATCCTAATGATATGCCTTTGTCTACTTTGATTGAGAATAATAATGCATCTATGGATGTGAATTTTGTTGGTAGGAATAATTTTGGTAATAACGCGTATAGAGGAAACTTTAATCCTAGGCTGTTTCATAGTAATTCCTCTAATAATTATGGTAATTCCTACAACAACTCTTATGGAAATTTTAATAAGATGCCCTATGATTTTGAGAATAGTTTTAAACAATTTATGATCTCTCAAAAGAATTTCAATGCCTTGCTTGAAGAAAAATTGCTTAAAGTTGATGAATTGGCTAGGAACGTGGATAGAATTTCTCTTGATGTTGATTCTTTGAAACTTAGATCTATTCCACCTAAGCATGATATCAATGAGTCTCTCATAGCCAAGAGAATTTCCATTGATGAGTGCAAAGAAAGAACCGCTAGGATGCGTGCTAAGAAAGATTGCTTTGTAAGAGCGTGTTCTTCTAGATTCCATGATAATAATGATGAAGATCTAAAAGTGATTGATGTGTCTCCTATTAAATCTTTATTTTACAATATAAATCTTGATAATGATGGGACTGGATATGAGTCAACTTTAGTTAAAAGGCGTCCCAATGATTCGGAGTTTTTAGATCTTGATGCTAAAATTGGTAAAAGTGGAATTTGAGAGGTCAAAACTTTACATAGCACCGGACCCGCTATTTTGGATTTCAAGGAATTTAATTATGATAATTGTTCTTTAATAGATTGTATTTCCTTGTTGCAATCCATGTTGAATTCTCCTCATGCTTATAGTCAAAATAAAGCTTTTACCAAACATATCGTTGATGCTTTGATGCAATCTTATGAGGAAAAGCTCTAATTGGAAGTTTCTATCCCTAGAAAACTTTATGATGAGTGGGAACCTACTATTAAAATTAAAACTAAAGATCATTAATGCTATGCTTTGTGTGATCTGAGTGCTAGTGTTTCCACGATTCCAAAAATTTTATGTGATGTGCTAGGTTTCCGTGATTTTGATGATTGCTCTTTAAACTTGCACCTTGCGGATTCCACTATTAAGAAACCCGTGGGAAGGATTAATGATGTTATTATTATTGCAAATTGGAATTATGTGCCCACATATTTTATTGTTCTTGATATAGATTGCAATCTTTCATGTCCTATTATTCTTGGTAGACCTTTCCTTAGAACGATTGGTGCAAGTATTGATATGAAGAAAGGAAATATTAGATTCCAATTTCCATTAAGGAAAGGCATGGAACACTTTCCTAGAAAGAAAATCAAATTAACTTATGAATCTATTATGCGAGCTACTTATGAATTGAATACCAAAGTGGCAATACTTAGATCTATGCTCGCTTTTATGCCTAGCTAGGGGCGTTAAACGATATTGCTTGTTGGGAGGCAACCCAATTTTATTTTTGTTCCTTGATTTTTTGTTCCTGTTTAGTAACAAATAATTCATCTAGCTTCTGTTTAGATGTGTTTTTATGTTTTAGTTAGTGTTTGTGCCAAGTAGAACCTATATGATCATCTTGGGTGATAGTTAATTTGATCTTGCTGAAAAACAGAAACTTTTGTGCGCACGAGAATAATTTTAATAAATCACAGAAACGTGATTTTGAGTTGATTCTTTTTGAAATAGATCAATAGACAAATTGCCTAGGACTTCCTAGTTTGGTAGTATTGTGAGAGTTACAGAAGTGTTTGAAAGTTACAGATTGCTACAGACTATTCTGTTTTTGACAGATTCTGTTTTTCGTGTGTTGTTTGCTTATTTTGATGAATCTATGGCTAGTATCGGGGGGGGGGGTATGAACCATAGAGAAGTTGGAATACAGTAGGTTTAACACCAATATAAATAAAGAATGAGTTCATTACAGTACCTTAAGTGGTGGTTTTTCTTTCTTGCACTAACGGAGCTCATGAGATTTCCTGTTGAGTTTTGTGTTGTGAAGTTTTCATGTTTTGGGTAAAGATTTGATGGACTATGGAATAAGGAGTGGCAAGAGCCTAAGCTGGGGATGCCCATGTCACCCCAAGATAATTCAAGGACAACCAAAAGCCTAAGCTTGGGGATGCCCCAGAAGGCATCCCCTCTTTCGTCTTTGTCTATGGGTAACTTTACTTGGAGCTATATTTTTATTCACCACATGATATGTGTTTTGCTTGGAGCGTCTTGTATGATATGATTCTTTTCTTTTTAGTTTACCACAATCATCCTTGCTATACACACCTTTTGTTAGAGACACACATGATTCGGAATTTATTAGAATACTCTATATGCTTCACTTATATCTTTTGAGCTAGGCAATTTTCCTCTAGTTCTTCACTTATATCTTTTTAGAGCACGGCGGTGGTTTTATTTTGTAGAAATTATTGATCTCTCATGCTTAACTTATATTATTTTGAGTACTTTTAGAACAGCATGGTATTTGCTATGGTTATAAAATTGGTCCTAGAATGATGGGCATCCAAGTTGGGTATAATAAAAACTATCATAGAAAGTGAATTGAATACTATGATCAACTTGATGCTTGATAATTGTTTTGAGATATAAAGGTGGTAATGTTAGAGTCATGCTAGTTGGGTAATTATGAAATTGAGAAATACTTGTGTTGAAGTTGGCAAGTCCTGTAGCATGCACGTATGGTAAAAGTTGTGTAACAAATTTGTTGCATGGGGTGCTCTTTTGATTTCCTTCCTTATGAGTGGAGGTCGGGGGCGTGCGATGGTTAACTCCTACCAACCTCCCCCCTAGGAGCATGCATAGTAGTACTTTGTTTCGAGGGCTAATAAACTTTCTCAATAAGTGTATGAGTTCTGTATGACTAATGTGAGTCCATGGATTATACGCACTCTTACCCTTCCATCATTGCTAGCCTCTATGGTACTGTGCATGGCCCTTTCTCACCTTGAGAGTTGGTGCAAACTTCGCCGGTGCATCCAAACCCCGTGATACGATATGCTCTATCACACATAAACCAACTTATATATTCCTCAAAACAGCCACCATACCTACCTATTATGGCATTTCCATAGCCATTCCGAGATATATTGCCATGCAACTTTCCACCGTTCCGTTTATCATGACACGTTTCATCATTGTCATATTGCTTTTGCTTGATCATGTAGTTGACATCGTATTTGTGGGAAATCCACCATGCATAATTTTTTCATACATGTCACTCTTGATTCATTGCATATCCCAGTACACTGCCGGAGGCATTCATATAGAGTCATATCTTGTTCTAGTATCGAGTTGTAATTCTTGAGTTGTAAATAAATAAAAGTGTGATGATCATCATTATTAGAGCATTATCCCTTAAAAAGGGGGAACGGCCAAATAAAAAAAAGGAAAGGCCAAATTAAAAAAAAGAAAGGCCAAATAAAAAAAGGAAAGGCCCAAAAAAAGAGAGGGGACAATGTTACTATCCTTTTCCACACTTGTGCTTCAAAGTAGCACCATGAACTTTATGATAGAGAGGCTCTTATGTTGTCACTTTCATATACTAGTGCGAATTTTTTATTATAGAACTTGGCTTGTATATTCCAACGATGGGCTTCCTCAAAATGCCCTAGGTCTTCATGAGCAAGCAAGTTTGATGCACACCCACTTAGTTTCTTTTGTTGAGCTTTCATACATTTATAGCTCTAGTGCATCTGTTGCATGGCAATCCCTACTCCTCATGTTGACATCAGTTGATGGGCATCTCCATAGCCCATTGATTTGCCTCGTCAATGTGAGACTTTCTCCTTTTTTGTCTTCTCCACACAACCTCCATCATCATATTCTATTCCACCCATAGTGCTATATCCATGGCTTATGCTCATGTATTGCGTGAGAGTGAAAAAACGCTGAAGCGCATTAAAAAGTATGAACCAATTGCTTGGCTGAAACCGGGGTTGTGCATGATGGGAGTATTTTGTGTGATGAAAATGAAACATAGCCTAACTATATGATTTTGTAGGGATAAACTTTCTTTAGCCATGTTATTTTGAGAAGACATGATTACTTTGTTAGTATGCTTGAAGTATTACTACTCTTATGTCAATATGAACTTTTATTTTGAATCATTTGGATCTGAACATTAATGCCACAATAAAGAAAATTACAATGAGAAATATGCTAGGTAGCATTCCACATCAAAAATTCTATTTTTTATCATTTACCTACTCGAGGACGAGTAGGAATTAAGCTTGGGGATGCTTGATACGTCTCCAACGTATCTATAATTTTTGATTGTTCCATGCTATTATATTACCCGTTTTGGATGTTTATGGGCTTTACTATACACTTTTATATCATTTTTGGGACTAACCTACTAACCGGAGGTCCAGCCCAAATTGCTGTTTTTTTTGCCTATTTCAGTGTTTCGAAGAAAAGGAATATCAAACGGAGTCCAAACAGAATGAAACCTTCAGGAGCGATCTTTTTGGAACAAATGCAATCCAGGAGACTTGGAGTGGACGTTAAGAAGCAGACGAGGCGGCCACGAGGTTGCAAGGCATTCCGCTAGGGGGTGGGCGCGCCCCCACCCTCGTGGGCCCCTCGTGGCTCCCCCGACCGACCTCCTTCGCCTATATATACTTGCATACCCTGAAAACATCCAAGGGCACCACGAAACCCTATTTCCACCGCCGCAACCTTCTGTACCTGTGAGATCCCATCTTGGGGCCTTTTCCGGCGCTCCGTCGGAGGGGGAATCGATCACGGAGGGCTTCTACATCAACGCCATAGCCTCTCCGATGAATTGTGAGTAGTTTACCACAGACCTTCGGGTCCATAGTTATTAGCTATATGTCTTCTCTCTCTCTCTCTCTTTGAATCTCAATACAAAGTTCTCCTTGATCTTCTTGGAGATCTATTCGATGTAACTATTTTTGTGGTGTGTTTGTGGAGATCTGATTAATTGTGGGTTTATGATCAAGTTTATCTATGAGAAATATTTGAATCTCCTCTAAATTCTTTTATGTATGATTGGTTATCTTTGCTAGTCTCTTCGAATTATCAGTTTGGTTTGGCCTACTAGATTGATCTTTCTTGCAATGGGAGAAGTGCTTAGCTTTGGGTTCAATCTTGCCGTGTCCTTTCCCAGTGATAACAAGGGCAGCAAGGCACGTATTGTATTGTTGCCATCAAGGATAAAAAGATGGGGTTTATATCATATTGCTTGAGTTTATCCCTCTACATCTTGTCATCTTACTTAATGCGTTACTCTATTCTTATGAACTTAATACTCTAGATGCATGCTGGATAGCGATCGATGTGTGGAGTAATAGTAGTAGATGCAGGCAGGAGTCGGTCTACTTGTCGCAGACGTGATGCCTATATACATGATCATGCCTAGATATTCTCATAACTATGCACTTTTCTATCAATTGCTCGACAGTAATTTGTTTGCCCACCGTAATACTTATGCTATCTTGAGAGAAGCCACTAGTGAAACCTATGGCCCCCGGGTCTATTTTCCATCATATAAGTATCCGATCTATCTTATTTTGCAATCTTTGCTTTGCAATATATATCATAAAAATACCAAAAATATTTATCTTATCTTATTATCTCTATCAGATCTCACTTTCGCAAGTGGCCATGAAGGGATTGACAATCCCTTTATCGCGTTGGTTGCGAGGTTCTTGTTTGTTTGTGTAGCTACGAGGGACTTGCATGGAGCCTCCTACTGGATTGATACCTTGGTTCTCAAAAACTTTGCGAGGAATTGGCTCCAAAAATTATCTTTATTTGTATAAAAATTCCTCGCAAAGTTTCATTCTAATTCGAGAACTTTTATTTCTGCACAAAAACAACACCATGGTAGTTGTGCTGAAAACAACGTCAGTCCGGGTTAGTTTCATTCAAATCATGCAAATTAGGGTCCAAAACAAGAGGAAAAGCGTTAGGAAAAGTAGATATGACTGAGACGTATCAACTTCCCCAAGCTTAAACCTTTGCTTGTCCTCAAGCAATTCAGTTGATAAACTGAAAGTGAAAAAGAAAAACTTTTACAAACTCTTTTTCTCTTGTTTATATAAATAAGGTTAAGCAGCACCCAGGTTTTTAGCCAAGATTATAATTAACCACGTCAACAATAACTCTTAGAAACTATATTAACTCATAACAATGACATAACCAACTAGCGAGCAATAATAAGATATCTCAAATAACAACACTTTGTCAAAACAACCATGATATAATATGACAATAGTGGTATCTTGCTAGCCCTTTCTGAGACTGCAAAACATAAATGCAGAGCACCTCCAAAGTTCAAGCAAGATCGAAATATTGTAATTCATGGTAGAAAAGATCCAGTCATGATGCATCCAACATTAGATACACATAATGCATGAGGATGACAATAGTGCTCTCAGGTTCTGGCGCTTATTTAAGAAGGTGATGCCACAACATAAAAGTAAATAGATAGTCCCTTCGAAGAGGGAAGCAGTGATTTGCAACGGTGCCAGAACTCAAGTTTTTAAAACATAGGTAAATGAAATTTTTAGAAATGCACCCTTCTTGTTTACATCGCGACCATTCGTTATCGGTATCTTCCATGCTAAACACATTAGTGGCGGTTCCCAAGTGATAAAAGTAAAGGTTTACTCCCCCTCCACCAACAATCACACTCCATGGCTTGTCCGAAACAACGGGTGCCGTCCATACCAACAACAGTCCGGGGGGAGTTTTGTTTAATTATTTGCAATTTGAATTCGGGACTGGGAATCCCTATTATGTCGCTCTATGATGAGTGAATAAAAGCTCATCATGAGAATAACCTGCTTAGCATGAGAATAACCTTCTTAGCATGGAAGATACTAACTACCTCCTGTCGCTCTATGAACAATCCAGGCACACAAAAAGGATGTTTATTTGAAGTTTTTAGAGGCGGCACATGCAAATTTACTTAGGACGGCAGGGTAATACCGCATATAGGTAGGTATGATGGACTCATCTGGAATAACTTGGGTTTCATGGTTTTGATGCACAAGCAGAATTCCCGCTTAGTACAGGCGAAGGCTAGCAATTAGGTTGAGAAGCAGCCAGCTAGAGAGCGAAAACGGTCATGAACATGCATTATGCATAAGTAACATTGGATACTAGCATGAGTAGGATATGAACACCATGAACATAAATATCATAGAGGCTATGTTGGTTTTGATTCAACTACATGCATGAACATGTGCGAAGTCAAGCCACTCGAAGATTCAGAGGAGGATACCATATTATCATACTAAATCACAATCATTTTAATGCAATGTTGACATACAAGATAAATCATTATCCACTCCTAGCTACTTAAGCATGGCATGAGAAACTATAATCTCTAATTGTCATTGCAAACATGTTTGATCATAATAGCCTCAATCATGGATACTAGGTTAAACATATTTACAAAAATAGAACAAGTCGAGTTCATACCTGTTTCTCTCTGCCACAGCCAGTTCATCAAATGTCGTCATTATTGCCTTTCACTTGAACGACTGAACGACACGAAAACAAAAATAGTGCAAGAGTGCCATGGACTAAGCTGGAATCTACAAACATTTATTCAAAAGAAGAAGACAAGGTAATATGGGCTATTTATTAGATCAACAATAATGCATATGAGAGCCACTCAACATTTTCATCGTGGTCTTCTCCTCGATATGAATCAATAGAAATATAAAGAAATTTAGAGAAACACACTGAAATATTTTTGGAGTTTTTCATTTTTCTTGAACGAGCAAACAAAAGGGAAAAACAAAAACGAGAAAAATTATTTACATGGGAAAGCTCCCAACAAGAAAAAGAAGAAAAAGCAAATCATTTTGAGTTTTCTTTTTAGTACTACAACAATTTAAATTAGGAAGAAAAACCGAAAAGAAACATGAAATATTTTTGTATTTTCTCAAAGTTTTTCAAATACACGGCGATAAAATAAATATAGCATGGATAGTATGATGAAAAAGTGTGGACACCGACAACTGGAATGAAATGTGTGAAGTTGAATGTAATGTCGGTGGAAATACGTACTCCCCCAAGCTTAGGCTTTTGGCCTAACTTGGTAATCCGTCACTGACCTGCATAATGGTCGGAGTGATAGCTCTTGGAGGCTCTCGGTGTGGATGCCTCAGGCCGCCATGCAGCCACAACCACCGCGTTATGTGCTCGGGCCTCGCTCTCAAGAGCATAATATCTTCCCTTGCTGTGAACATCAAAGAGAGCAGGTGCAGGAAAAAAGGTGTCCAAAATAGACCTTTTATTAAACAACAGGTTATAAGTAAAATTATGGGGTTCACCACTAAGGATCTTATGAAATTTCATAGCATCGAAGTCAAGGTATAGTGTGGGTAGCATGGGGTCATAAGGTCAAGGTGAAACACCCAGCTCTCTTGCTAAGCGTGTGGCATAAATTCCACCATCAAGATATCCACTACCAGCATTGTGTTGCAATCTATGTGCCACTATCGCTCCAAGGTTATAACTTTTGTCACCGATGAGAGCGGTGCGGATAAGGCTCAAGTCTTGAGCGCAAAGTGCACTAAAATCTTGTTTTCTACAATGCACTTTCCATTAAATAGTGCAAAGTATTGGATTGAGGGAAAATGAATGCTCTTTATTCTACCTTGAGTCACTCCTCTAGTCTCACCATAGCAAAGGCTAGTTAAGAATATCTCAAACTCCGACCTTGGTGGTTCGTCCAATGAACCCCAAAATGGAATTTTGTAGTGATTAGAAAATGTCTCTAGAGGTATAGTAAATGAATTGTCATATAGCTTAAATGATACTCTGGATTCACGAGGATGGAATTTAAATTCGTTGGTAAATGATTCAGTGAGGCTGAGGTGTTGGTTGAACTTATCTGCAATGTAGGTATCGAGCTCGGCATTGTGAACATATTGCTCAAACTCTTCTTTAATGCCCACACACACCATATAATCATTGCATGGCCATAAACATGATTTGGTGGCGGCATCTTGAATGGAATTTTCACTTGGTTCAACATAAGATCGACGAATGGAGCTGCTACTAGAAGATGCCTCTGAGGACCTCCACCTCGAAGATCCTTCCAAAGAGGTTCATCATATTTGCGTACAATTTTCTGAAAAAATTTGGGTCACAAATTTTTGTCAACAAAACCTTATAAGAATGATAGCAACTACTCATAGGGATGCATAGAGGCCATAGCAAGCATTCAAACTACCTAGAATTCTAAGAATTCAACATGCAAGTTCATCTACAACAGCACCAAGAGTAACTAATTATCCAAAATATAAACCACTAAAGCAAAAACTAATTGGACCAATGCAGGAGTCACATACCAAGCAACAATCCCCCGAAACAGTTTCGAAAACGGAGCTTCGAGCAAAGAGATCGAAAACCGCAGGTTCGGGAGCAAGAACACGAGAGAGAGAGAGAGCAATGGTGATTTTTTTATGGAGGTAGGTGGTGATGTGGGATGAAGAGATAAGTGAGGGGGCCCACGTGGGGCCCACAACCCACCAGGGCGCGCCTGGGTGTCCTGGAGTGCCCAGGTGGGTTGTGTCCACCTGGTGCACCTGCCTCTGATGTTATTTGCACCGAAAATTCTTAAATATTCAGAAAAAATCATATTAATTTTTCAGAGCATTTTGAGAACTTTTATTTTTTGGGTTATTTTTTATTGCAAGGGAAATTCAGAAAACAGACAAAACATGGCACTTTATTTTATTTAACTAATACAAACGGAAAAGAAAAGGTAGGGACAGAAGGTAGTCCTCACTAAATTCATCAACTTCATACCTCTCAAAAATGATTCATTAATAAGGTTGATCAAGTCTTATTAACAACCACTTTCGATTAACATGAAACCGAAGAACTTTCGTAAATCACTAAGTTACCTCAACGGGGATATGAATGTCCCCAACAATAAGCATTCATATTTCATTTTAACAGTAGGTAGAGGTAGCTGAAAACTTCCAATAGTGATTGTCGGAGATTTTTCAATAACATTGATACCATTCACTTGGAATTGTTTCTTCGGAAAGTGCACCGTATGCTCATTACCATTGATATGAAAAGTGACCTTGCTTTTATTGCAATCAATAACAGCCCCTGCAATATTCAAGAAGGGTCTACCAAGGATGATCGACATGTTGTCGTCCTCAGGCATCTCAAGTATAACAAAGTTAGTCAAAATAGTAACATTAGCAACAACAACGGCACATCCTCACAAATACCGATAGGTATGGCAGTTGATTTGTCAGCCATTTGCAAAGATATTTCAGTAGGTGTGAGTTTATTCAAATCAAGTCTTTTATATACAGAGAAAGGCATAACACTAACACCAGCTCCCAAATCACATAAAGCAGTTTTCACAAAATTTCTTTTGATGGAGCAAGGTATAGTTGGTATTCCTAGATCTCCAAGTTTTTTGGGTACTCCATCTTTAAAAGTATAGTTAGCAAGAATGGTGGAGATTTCAGCTTCCGGTATTTTTCTCTTATTGGTGATGATGTCTTTCATGTACTTTGTATAAGGAGGCATTTTCAAGATATCAGTCAAGCGAGTACGCAAAAAGACTGGCCTCAGCATTTCAGCAAAGCATTCCAATTCTTCATCATCTTTCTTTTTAGTTGACTTAGGTAGAAAGGGCATAGGTTTTTGAACCCATGGTTCTCTTTCCTTACCGTGTTTTCTAGCAACAAAGTCTCTTTTATCATATCTTTTATTCTTTGGTTGTGGGTTATCAAGATAAACAGTTGGTTCTATTTCAACATCATTGTCTGGTTCTTTATTATTTGGTTGAGTGTCTTCATGAACCTCATCATTATCTTTTTCATTATCGGAGGGTGAGTGTTCACTACTAGATTGAGTTTCAGCATCAGAGATAGAGATTTCATTATCATTATCAGGAGGTTTTTCTACTTTAGGTTCACTAGAGGCATGCAAAGTCCTTTTTCATTATCTTGTTCAATTCTCTTTGGGTGTCCCTCAGGATAAAGTGGTTCCTGAGTCGTTTTACCTCCTCTAGTTGCTACTCTAACAGCAAAGTCATTTATATTTTTGTTCATTTCATCAAGCAACTCTCCTTAAGGTTTAGCAACTTGTTCTAATTGAGTTGAACCATAGAGGCATGCTTTCCTACACCTCTAGGTGCCTATTGTGAGGATTATCATTATCATTGAATTTCATTAGATAATTTACCTCTACCACCTTAGGTGGTGGTGGTGTATCAAGCCCATGTATTTCTTCATTAGGTAAATTTTTGACATCCTTAGCTTTAATACCTTTTTCTCTCATAGATTTCTTTGCCTCTTGCATATCTTCAGGACTGAGATATAAGATACCTCTCTTCTTCGGAGTGGGTTTAGGCGGTGGTTCAGGAAGAGTCCAATCAGAAAAAAAATCAATATGTTATTCAATAATTCTTCGACTTGCCCAATAGTTCATTCCCTGAAAACACAACCAACACAACTATCTAGGAAATCCCTAGAAGCATCGGTTAGTCCAATAGAAGATATCAAGTACTTCATTTTTCTTAAGAGGATGATCAGGCAAAGAATTAAGCAATTGGAGAAGCCTCTCCCAAAGCTTGTGGGAGACTCTCTTCTTCAATTTGCGCAAAGTTAAATATTTATTGTAAGGAAACTTGTTTCTTATGAGCAGGAAAATATTTATCAGAGAAGTAATAAATCATGTCCCAGGGACTACGCACACAACTAGGAGCAAGAGTATTGTACCAAGCTTTACATCACCCTTTAATGAGAATGGAAATACTTTGAGAATATAATAATAGCAAAGTTTCTCATCATCAGCAAAAATGGTGGCTATGTCATTCAACTTAGTAAGATGTGCCACAACAGTTTCAGTTTCGTAACCATGGAAAGGGTCAGATTCAACCAAAGTAATCAACTCTAGGTCGACAAAGAAATCATAATCCTTATCGTCAAAAAAGATAGGTGAAGTAGGAAACTAAGGATCACATTTCATTAGCATTCAAAGTTTTTCTTTATACTTGCATAATAATTTTTCTAGACCATCTCTGTCATTACAATCAAGAATATCCCTAGTTGCCTCCTCATCCATAACATAACCTTCCGGTACGTTTGGCAATTCATATCTAGGAGAACTAGGTGTAATAGGTGTTTCAAGATTTTCAGTTCCAAGCTCTTCATCAGTTTCAACATTCTCAAAAGCTTTTATTCTAGCAAGCTGTTCATCAAGAAATTCACTTAGTGGCACAGTATCATCAAGCAAGGTACCAGCATCATCATAAATATCATTCATAGCAGAAGTAGCGTCATTAATAACTTGCGACATAATAGGATTAATAGCATGTGGTGGTGTTGCAAGTCTACTTATAACTGAAGGTGAATCTAAAGCAGAGCTGGATGGCAGTTCCTTACCTCCCCTCGTCTTAGAAAGAAAAATCTTAGTCTTAGCATCCTTCAGATTCTTCATAGTGATAATTTGATAATAATCCCAAGTGACTCAACAAATATAGCTATGCTCCCGGCAACAGTGCCAGAAAATGGTCTTGATAACCCACAAGTATAGGGGATCGCAACAGTTTTCGAGGGTAGAGTATTCAACCCAAATTTATAGATTCGACACAAGGGGAGCCAAAGAATATTTGAAAGTATTAGCAACTGAGTTGCCAATTCAATCACACCTGGAGATTAATTATCTTCAGCAAAGGGATTAGTAGCATAGTAATATGATAGCTTTGATAGTAGTGGTAGCAGCAATAGTAACGGTAATAGTGATAGTAATAGTTTTGTAGCAGTAACGATAGTAACAACGGAGTAGTAACCTAGCAAGATCAATATGTAGAAAATCGTAGGCATTGGATCGGCGATTTGTTGGATGATATTCATGATATAACAGTCATAGCCTAGGGCGATGCTGCACTAGCTCCAGTTCATAAATATAATGTAGGCATGTATTCTGTAAATAGTCATATGTGTTGATGGAAAGAACTTGCATGGCATCTTTTGTCCTACCCTCTCGTGGCAGCGGGGTCCTATTGCAAACTAAGGGATATTAAGCCCTCCTTTTAATAGAGAACCAAAACAAAGCATTAACACATGGTCAATACATGAACTCCTCAAACTACGGTCATCACCGGGAAGTGTCCCGACTATTGTCACTTTGAGGTTGCCGGATCATAACATGTAGTAGGTGACTATAACTTGCAAGATCGGATCTAGAACATAGATATAATGATGATAACATAAACGGT
This sequence comes from Triticum dicoccoides, assembly GCF_002162155.2. Classification (NCBI taxonomy): domain Eukaryota; kingdom Viridiplantae; phylum Streptophyta; class Magnoliopsida; order Poales; family Poaceae; genus Triticum; species Triticum dicoccoides. Next base: position 691,853,147 of record NC_041383.1, on the reverse strand, counting down.
TCAAACATGAAATCATGGCACCCGGTCCCAAAGTGACAAGCATTAAGCATGACAAAGTCATAGCAACAACAATCTCTGAACATAATGGATACTAGGGATCAAGCCCTTGCAAAACTAACTCGATTACATGATGAATCCCATCCAACTCGTCAGCAACAAGCGAGCCTACGAAGGAATTACTCACTCCCGGTGGGGAGCATCATGGAATTGGCGATGGAGAAGGGTTGGTGATGACGAAGATCGAAGACCCCCCTCTTCGGAGCCCCAAATGGACTCCAGATCTGGCCTCCCGATGAAGAACATGAGGTGGAGGCGGCTCCATCTCGTGAAATGTGATAATTATTCCTCCCTTATTTTTTTTTCTGGAAATATGTGATTTTATAGCGTCGGTTTCATGGTCTGCGGGGCCACCAGGTGGGGATAACCCACCTGGGTGCACCTGGTGGGGGGGGGCGCCCTGGTGGGTTGTGCCCACCCAGGTGCCCCCCCTCCGGTGGTTCTTGGCTCCAGAAATTATCTTTATTTGTATAAAAATTCCTCGTAAAGTTTCGTTCCAATCCGAGAACTTTTATTTCTGCACAAAAACAACACCATGGTAGTTATGCTGAAAACAACATCAGTCCGGGTTAGTTTCATTCAAATCATGCAAATTAGAGTCCAAAACAAGAGGAAAAGTGTTAGGAAAAGTAGATACAACGGAGACGTATCACCCACCTCCGCTTGTTGGCAGACCCCGTTCTCCACTTCCGGAGTCTCCTTGTCAGCGCCTCTTTCTGGTAGAAGTGGGAGTACAGGGAATATTTAGTTAAAACAGGGCAATAGAAAAGTGTATTGGTAACTAGAAGTTAGTAAGTAGGAATAGCGTAAGAAAATGGAATACAATTGGTTGCTTAAATACTACACAATTCATTTGATATTGCTTGGTAAGTCAACATGCAGATACTTGAAAAGAACACTTACTTCGAAAAAAGTCTAGACAGATGATATTGTCGGGAAGTTAGCATATATCTCATGACCAGGCTCTTTTATGTGCAGTGCAATTTTAGTGCCAGCTTTCAGCACATAAAACTTAGAAATTTTTTTCGAAAGGCCAGTGCCAAAATAGGAGTCACCATGTTCATCAAGTCTTACAGTAGCAATGATTGTAAATCCATGGTTTGTGTTATGTATGACATCCCTACGGTCTTGATTTATGTAAAGGGAAAGATTGTGTACTACAAATTCTGTTGCATAGCAAGGGACACGCTGCAGAAAATGGTACGGTTGTTAAAGAAAATATGGTAACATGCAAATATGGGCTCAAATTGAAAGAACTATACATCAGTTGAAATCGAAGGACAAAAATCTATAATTAAACAGATAGGGTAAACATGATGTCATGGAAATATGAGAGTAATCAAAAGAATAATACATCATTAATTTTCCTAATATAGAAAGAAGAGGGAAAAAAATCCCCTTTGACGCATATGGTGCATGTGGCACCTTTTATCCAAATGTAGCAATATGTAGTATATGTTCAGGAAAGTAGGCTATGCCAACCGATTTAGGTGAGAGTGAACATACCGTGCACATCCTCAAGTCATCTGGTACGGTGAGATGGAACTCCATGGATGTCTGGTGGAGGCCGCGAAGTCCTGATGTGTCTGCGCACTGTACACTCTATGAATGAAAGAAAACCCTCAAATCAGCTCGAATAAAAATGAATTCACTGTGATTTCGGTCGGGTGATTAAAGGAGGCAGATGAACTGGAATAAGAGATAAGATAATATCTCATTAAATGTGTTACCTTGTTGCCCATGAGAAAAAACCCTCAATACCACGGATTCCCCAACCGTGCGGAGCTGGGTCGACCGCGAGCAGCATCGAGAAAGTCGATGGCAATAGGCGGCGACAAGCGAAAGTGGCATAATGCAGTAGGGTTTGCCGGTAGCCTGGCGGCGGCGGCATGCGTTGAGCTAAGTGGTTGCCGCCGTGATAGGCGGTGCCATGCATAGACGTTGAGGAGCTTGTGCTGGTGTGAACGGGGAACGGAGGGGGTGGCGGGCGGGGTGAGGGTGTCGGTTTCAAAACCGGTGGATCTTGGGTAGGGGGTCCCAAACTGTGCGTCTGAGGCTAATGGTAACAGGAGGCAGGGGACACGCTGTTTACCCAGGTTTGAGCCCTCTCTATGGAGGTAACACCCTACTTCCTGCTTGATTGATCTTGATGAATATGAGTATTACAAGAGTTGATCTACCACGAGATCGTACTGGCTAAACCCTAGAAGTCTAGCCTATGAGGATATGATTGTCGTCCTATGGACTAAACCCTCCGGTTTATATAGACACCGGAGGGGGCTAGGGTTACACAAAGTTGGTTATAAAGAAAGGGATCTACATATACGAATCGCCAAGCTTGCCTTCCACGCCAAGGAGAGTCCTATCCAAACACGGGACGAAGTCTTCTATCTTGTATCTTCATGGTCCAACAGTCCGACCGCAGTACATAGTCCGGCTGTCCGAGGACCCCCTAATCCAGGACTCCCTCGGTAGCCCCCGAACCAGGCTTCAATGATGATGAGTCCGGTGCGCAGATCGTCTTCGGCATTGCAAGGCGGGTTCCTTCTCCGAATACTTCAAAGTATCTGACTTAAATAGCAGTGTCCGGCCCTTCATTTAATGACGCGCTCCTCGACTTCTGCACCTTCATGATTTCAGCTCCCACGTGTTGAGCGAATATGAGAGGTCAGGGTATTTTTGCATTTACCACCCTGACCAGATAAGAAAATGGTCTATTAAAGAGACGTGGATCTTCAAATCTAATCCACCACATCTTCCCAAACGACAAATCTTCAGAGCTTGCCCGCAGAAAACTACACCAACATGGCTAGCGCTCCCAGCTCTTCCTCCCACCCTCGCGGCCCCAAAGAGGGTAATTGGAATAGTGCTCCGTATCCCACGACCAACTGGTGAAGCTACAGACCCAGGGATTTCTTCCCCCTCCCCCCATAGATTTAGTCCCCATTCGAGCCGGACTAGCTTCCTTCAATGGTGGGGAGCAGGCGGAGAAGTTCCCCAACCCATCCAAGGGGGAACGAGTATGCTTCATTCCCTATTTGTTGAGAGGCGTTGGGTTTCTAATCCATCCGTTCCTCCGGGGGCTCCTGAAGTACTATGTTCTCCAACTACATAACTTCACACCTGCCTCTATCCTGCATATTGCGGGTTATGTTGCTCTTTGCGAGGTATTTCTAGGCTGCGAGGCTCATTTCGAGTTATGGAAGAAGCTGTTTTGCCTCATCCCTCGTAATCAGGAGGGATCAATATTCCAAGTGGGCGGAGCTGAGATATGGCACATTGCTGGAACCTGATACCTATCCGGCACACCAAAGAAGGTACCCGAAGAATGGCCTTCCGAATGGTTTTATATTGAAGATATATCCCTTCCTGACCCAATACGGAGGGGTCTTCCCGAATATTCAAGTACTCCATTGAAGAAGCGCCTCAGTTGGCATCCTCGGAGCCCCAGAGAAGAAGATAGCACGGAAGTCCTCCAACTGATGAGCAAGATAAAGATGCTCGCTAAATCCGGATTGTCAATAGTCGAAGTTATGGTGATATCCATAATGCGAGGGGTTCAACCTCTCCAATACCGAGGACGCCCCATGTGTCACTTCAACGGAGAAGATGACGCCACCCGCTACGGTCGGAAGGGTCCGGACACTTGTGCTGCTTTGGCGAAAATACTGTTCGGATTATATAAAGGGGAGGAGGAGGAGTTCATCCATATTAAGCCCAGGGATGGATTTTCCATGTATAACCCTCCCAGCTGGGTGAGTTTTCGTCCCGCTACTCTACTCTATCAACTCCCCGAATCCTTTTTTACAAATATTAATCCGTCATCTATAACAGGAATGGCGGAAAGTCACCAAGGAGATCCATAGCCCCGCACCACAGCCAGAGGACCACAACAGGACCCTTGACCCCGGATTCGAAGAGGATCCGGATATATTCGTGGAGCTCGGGGAAGGGGTTTTTCCCAGACGAGCTGTGATGGCATCGAAGTGGCCATTATTGCCGACTATCCTGGCCTTCTCCCTACAACGCAGGTAAGTGATCCGGATATTTATCCTTTGATAGAATTCCCTCTTTCTGCCTTACCCACCGCACAATATTATGCTCTAAAGGGGAGGCGATCGGCACGCAGGCGACACCTACGACTGGCAGGCTTCCGAAGAGGAAGGCAAATAGAAATATGGCCGAGCCTTCATTGAAGAGGTATGGTTTCAAATATGCCCCATGGCCGTCATCTTAAAGTATGACACTACCCATTGTGTCTTATCAGGAAGAACATTCGCCGGACTGTGTCCGGGAACCCTGCCGGCCAAGCCTCCACTAGCCGGATTCCGGACCCTGCCACGAGGACAGAGGCTAATGCGGAAGCAACACCAGATTGTCCTTATGCGAAGGATTCAGATAAAATATCCGCCACCAACTCCGAAATGGAAAGCACCATGAATCATCGGCGCCGGCGGGCCACTCTTCACGACCCTAGTTTTTCAGAAGAAGCTTTCAATGCCTTCAACTCGGGTGATACATACATCCGAGCTGCCTGAGATGGGCTTTCCAGAGCCACCAATCAGTATCTGAAAGATATGCTGGTAAGTACACATTTGTGCAGAACTGATAATCATATACTAGTAGCCCCCGAGACTTGAAACAGTTGGTACAACGGATTTAAGGATCATTATATGACCAGGTGCTCATAGAGAAGAATAATCTGTTGTCTCAAGAGCTAAAAAAGTGTCAGGCCCAACTGACTAAGGCTACCGTCGAACTGGAGAAATCCAAGAAGGCAACATCTGGTAATGTTCCCCTCTATCGAGAAAACATAATCATATACCAATATTATTAATACAAGCGCAACTCTTATAACAGAAGCACTGGATGTCGCACAAGCAGGAGGTTCAGGAGCTCAAAGGCAACTGGCCGCGGGCAAACGTATCCTGACACAGGTCAGGGTAGATAAGAACAAACTCCAAGATGCCAACACCAAGCTTGGTGAAGAGCTTAAAGATGTGCGAGCCCAGCTGGCTGAATCCGTAAAGGAAAACAAGAAGCTGCGGGGCAGCATATTTGGTATGTGTTCGGATTTACCTTTATACAGTTTGGCAAGGGAAGGAACTGACAGAATTATGTCCGTAGGCATATTGACGGGCCGCCCCGAAGAGGAGGTGTCTGGATCGTCGAGCGATATGCTACTAGAGCTGTCGCAAATGCACAAGCGAGCTTGGCAAGCGATGCAAAGCGTTGCTAAGGCTTTATGGCCATCCGACTCCCCTCCAAGAAGTATGGAGGGGCTTGTACATCTACGCCAGGGAGCGCAGCGGCGCTTCCGATTATGGAATATATCGGCCTGCCGTGAAGGTGCGCGAGAAGCCTGGGCAATGGCGAAGACCCGCTATGCCAAGCTCGACCCGAATCACATGGCCTGGGTCGGGCCTGTAGGGTCAAATGGAGAAGAAATTCCCGTTATCTTGGTCTATGACCAAGTCCAATTAGCCGCCAAGTATTCCCAGCAGGATTGTAGGCTAGATAGCTTGTTAGATGGCATAGAAGAAGAAGTGTTTGAGTCTAAGTGACTATGTACTTCATTTGACAATTTAATGTCCCTAGCTGAATTGTAAAAACGCTTGTCATGGCAGACCTTTTCGCTTCAACCTCTGGGCCCGAAGGTGCGGAGTGCTTCCGAATACCCACTCGGTAATGTAAACCGGGGTATGCGTAGAAGCCAGGCGTAGGGGTCATAGTTGCTTGAACAGACAAGTATCCGGCTAGTTATGTTATATTACATTTTGATCGTAAGAAACGTCTTCCAGAGAGAATAGTTCCGTTAAGGGTTCCTTTCCCTGGGTAAGCATGCATTAATGTGCATGTCCGAACTGTGCTTGAAAAACCACAACGTACATAACATCTGGGAGTTCATAAAATGATAAGTAAAGAACATCTTTAGTCCGCAAACTGTCATGGAATTAACATGTCAGATGTCCTCATGAAAGGACTTAGTCATGGAGCCATCGCTACGGGTTAGCTTGAAGGGGTTAAACCAGACAAGGGACACGGGAGTTTTATACTAGTTTGGCCCCTTCGATGAAGGTAAAAGCCTACGTCTAGTTGTGATGGGATTGATTGGGTTTCGATGACCAGGGAGCAAATACGCTTTGCCTGAGTCTCGAGTTGTTGTCTGTCGTCCCTGAACCGCCGCCGGGTCGTCCCTTTATATACACAGGTTGACGCCCGGCCGGTCTACAGAGTCCCGAGGCCGACTCATACAAGTGTCCGGCTCGGTCTCTCCTTTCCTAACTTACAATATAAGTTATATAACCATGGCGGTTTACCACTATGGGCCCTAATCCGCCTTTGGGCTCCGGGCCTCTAAGCTTCATTAGTAAAGCGCCATCTTCTGAGTCTTCATGGGCTTCAATGTAGTTGAAGGTGAACCGTCCCCTCCTGGGCGGTCTATATCCAGTAGTTATATCCCCAACATTAGGCCCCAGATTGATTTGAACCTGTTCATGTCAATCCTTAATAAAAGAATTTCTGCGAACATCTCCCTACATTTCTCGTAAACCGCCATGATATCTTCTCCTGCAAATTTTGTTGAACCGCCGCCGTGACGTCATCCTCTGGACACAGCAACGGATCATCATGACATCATTTCTATATAAAAGATTAAAAAGATTCCCTTCATTTAATGGTATCCCGAAAATCGAGGCGACAGCTACGCCCTCGTTCGCCACTTCAGGCTCCTCGATCCTCGCGCCTGCCACTTATCCATTTTCCTTTATAAATAGGCTCGGGGCCCCTTTATTTCTTCCCCTTCTGTGCCTTTCTTCCTCCTCGCGACAACCAAGCTCTGAAGCTCCGCTGCCGTCCTCAACTCCGAGTACTGCATCGACCGAGGCCGCTGCATCAACCTGTTTGTACCAGAGATCTTCGGCTTTTCCTCCGCTATCCCTGCGCATCCGGTAAGCTTGTCCCTCCCAACCCTAGATCTGTACTTAGGGTTCCTGTATTCATCCATGTTCATAGCTGTTCGTCTCAATTTCTTCATATTCGCTTCTGCTGTAGTTCCCTTGATCTGACTATAGTATAGATCTCGTGCGGTAGTTGCTCCGCATCCAATGTTTAGCACCAATAGATCTTCTTTCTCTGTACAGAATCCTTAGTGGAACGCACAACCTTTTCTGTTCTGCTTAACGCCTTTATAGATCGCAGAAATTTTTTCTTACTGAAGCATTGGTAGATCCAAATTAATTCCGTCATTGTGTGAAACTTGTTTCTGTCAACACTTAGCAGATATTCATCTCTAGCTCGTCCACCTAAGGGCGGTTTAACTCTTTAGTAGCTGATAATCCGCCATACATCATTAGCCCTCACTTAAACCGCCGTCTGGTCTTGAATAATAAACTCCGGTTTAACTCCTTAGTATGCCTTCATCAAATTCCCCGGTTTAACACAGATTGGTACACACCAGCCATTTGTCATAAACCGGCCTTATTTTTCCTTTCACAGTTTGTTTCCAAAATGACCAAGCAATTCGCCGCTTGCAACTGGGTTCCGTCCCGGATCACGGAGACGCAAATCAACGGATATGTTGTAACGGGAATTTTGGCTCCAAAGAATGTCCTTCACTAGCGAGTTCCTGGCCCTGAGTGCCCTCCTGAGCCTCAAGATGGAGAAGTTACTGTTTTTATGCAGCACCTAGACCGGGGTTTCAGCCCTCCCGGATCAAAAAATTTCCGGGATGTCCTTGCTAGTTTTCAACTCCATCCACAAGATATTGGACAAAATTCCATATCAAATATATGCAACTTTCAAGTATTTTGCGAAGTTTACCTTCAAGAGGAACCATCCGTTGAGCTCTTCGGGGACTTTTTCCATCTAAACCGCCAAACTGAATTTTCTGATGGTCCTAACACGGAACTTGGTGGGGTATCAATCCAGAAGAGGAAAGAAGTTGACTTCCCACATGCAGCACACCACAGTCATCCCAAAGACTGGAACCAAACTTGGTTTTACTGTCAAAACACTACCCCTACTGGAGAAAATCCCTTGCCGGGTTACCGCCCTCACCGGCTTAGCAATGGCCACCCTTTACCTCGACGGTTAACTGCCAAGCTCCGGGCCCTTTTGGTGAACGGTTTAACTGGTGTTGATCTTATTCGCTGCTGGGTTAAATGGCACATCCTGCCCTTAAGTCGCCGCTCCGGATTAATGCATGAGTATACCGGCGACGTCAAGGACCCTCAACGGTTTAATGAAATAGAAATGACTGACGATGAAGTCACTGAGTCGGTGAAGAAGATGTTAGACGAATCCATCACCACATGCAGCCAAACCGAGCTGGCCCCCTTTTATACCGCCAACAAACCACCAGCGGTAAAGATTTTAACTCTGTGCTTTCTTTGATCCATTTACGCTTTTAACCATGTGCTAATACTCTATTTTAATTTCACAGGCTACCAGCTCTTTCTGGAAGAGGAAAGCCCAAGACAAACCGGCTAGGGCCCCCCGTGTGAAGACCAAAGCCACAAAAAGAGCTGGCAAGAAGAAAACCCCACAGTCTTTTGATCCGCCAGAAGATATTGACGAGTCGGATCAAGAGGTAGAACTTGACTCCCTTGGTTCCTTTTTCATACACCTTATTAACAATGACTATTCCCAGGATGACGCGGAGGCCAGCCGTGCGGACCATGTTGAGGTAATCTCTCTTTCCTCTGATTCAGATATTGTGCCGGTTCAAAGATTTCGCCCTGCAGTTCGGAAAGTAAAATGCTCTCATCCCCTTGCTTATTTGGACCCGCAATTTTCTTTGAAGACACAACAAGTTGAAGGGCATCGCACCACCTGGCATAGTGGCCAGCAAGTCACTTCTTCCGGTTTACCGGATACGCCAACCTGGAAGCATCGTCCAGAGGTGACTTGTTCTCCTGAAAAACTTTATCCTTTGAAGGGTTTCTTCCGATGCCCACTCAATCCGTCTGATCCGAATTACCAGGCTTCTTCCAATTCGTCTGGCGGTTCATCAACCACTCAACTGCCTCCCCTCAAGACTGTCGTTGGGTAAGCATTTGCTTTTCAATTTGTGTCTTCACGCGTCGGTTTATTATACTATTCCTTACTTTTGATGCTGTAGTGCCAAGGCCCGATTGAGCAAGAAATCTAAGACCAGCGTCCCTACTGACGATGTTGATCCGGAGAAGACCCCAGAAAATGCTGGTGAAAGTCCTGATATTGGCATAGATGACTCTGCTCCGCAGGACCCAGCTACTGATGCTAATCTGCCGCAGGCTGATCCGGTTACACATGTTGATACATCAAGTCCACATGCCACACCTCCAAGTCCAGTTGTTGATCCGCGGAATTCAGCTGCTGATCCGCCAAGTCCTGCTGCTAATCCGCCAAGCCCAGCCAAAGATAATATCAATCCAACGAGCCTAGCCAAAGATGATGATGATGTTGTTGTTACTGGCACCGCTTATACCGCCCCGGGCAATCCAGTTGTTTTGTCAAAACATTCCGCCAAGGACGAATTTGCTTTTATGGGCAAGGGGAAGGGGAAGACCGACTTGTCAAGCTATGCTAATCTTTCTGCTCAGGATCTTCATTCCGGTTTCTTGAACCGCCTCTTCACAAGCCGGGATTATGAGGCCGGTTTGGTAAATCTAATGAAGGAACGCTATGAGGTAAACACTTTCATCCTTATTCTGTACCTTCATTATATTGTAGCCCCCAAGGGCCGGTTTGTCTTGCAAAGACAAACCGGGACTTCTATATTCCGTACTGTAGTTTGTTGATTTTCCTTGTGTATTTTTTGATCAAACACACACTAGCCCCCAAGTGCCACGATGAAAACTTGTATTGATCCTTGGGACTTCAAACAATCAGTAGAAAAAAGCAATATGCATTAGCCCCCAAGTGCGAAGTGTATAACTGGTTATATGCTTGGGACTTTCAATAAGATATTGACATGCTCTTCTGACTGTGGCAGACTGAGATAAATCAACAAGGCTCTCAAATTGCTGACCTTCAAGAGAATATAAAATCCCAACAAGCAGAAACTTCCAAGGCCAAGGATGAGTTGAAAACCGTTTTAACCACCATGGAGCAACTCAAAGAATGGTTCAAGACTAAGCGTGCCAACTGGGATACTAAAAAGGCTGCATTGCTAAAGCGGGCTGAAGACACCGAATCGGCTCTTAAACCGGAGGCGGAAGAGCTTACTGGATTGAAGCGCCAAGTGAATGCCATGACCTCTGCAGTGTTTGGTAAGTACTTTTGCCAAGACTTCTTGCGTGACTATCTTTGTAATTTGCCGGTTTAACATGAAATTCTTAAACTGCTGTAGGTGGCCGCATTGCTCATCTAGGCTCTGATATGCGGATGAAGCTGAAGGCAGCATATACTCTGATTGAACAGTTGTATACCGGTGCCCAACGGGTTATCTGCGCAACCTCATACAACAATCCGGCCCCAACATTGATCAAAGATACTCTAGCAAGATTATCCATGATGCCAGCACAGATAGAAGAGATGAATCGATCTGCTGCCAGGGCTGGCGCTTTGTTGGCACTTACCCGAGCGAAAGCATGGATAGCTGACTTGGATCCGGTTGACATTGCCAAGGGCTTTCCTAGTGAACAAGAGGACGGTACAGAGTTTGACAACGAAGCCCTAAAAAAAGTGACAAGGGAGATGCGTCCTCTGGCGAGTCAATTGGCAGAAGAAGCTAACTTGACTATTCACCGGTCCTGCTATGATGTCAACAACAAACGGATTGAGGCTGTCATTCCAGAAGTGCAAAATCTTATTCCGCCAATCCGTAAGCACACTTACGCCCCTGACGTTGATCTGACTGAACTTATAAGTGAAGAGGCTGTCTTTCAGGCTTTAACCCGGATTGACTGGACCACCACTGACTTCCAGCCACTAGATGGGGAGGAGGAGGCTGAACCGACGCCAGATGACCCATCAACTTCACGTCAGCATGGTGACGAGGCTTGATCCGGCAATCTGGTTGACGCGTTAGAAGCTTTGTTCTGTGGGAAGAAACAATTCCATATTTCGGGCCTTAAAGCGCCTTGTAATAGGCTAGCGAAAATACTTTGATCTGCTTCCATCGTGCACTGGGATATACTTTGTTTGATCCGTCATGACAATTTCAGTGTTGGCTTATATATCATAATATAGTATGCAATCCCTATGTCTGCATAAAAAGAATTGTCCTGGCGGTGTATCGCCGGACGGGTCATAATGCCCAAGATAAAGCCTGGCTAATAACCAAACCAGAATAAATATGAAATAACTCATACCTATGATATGAAATCACTTAGTCAGTTTACCAACTTTTATTGTAGTAAGGGTGGAAACCCAAATCTTGAACTGTTTGACCTCTCACCATGTAATAATGTTAAGTAAGAAGCCATGCCGGGTTACGATGAACACTAGATGATCAAAGTGGCGACACATAGTCAAAGCCAAGCCGGGTTAATAAACACCGGTTTATAATTGGATGTGGTTTTACAACTTATATTTGAAACCAAGCCGGGTTAACAAACACCGGGTTAATCTAATGACTGAAAAGTCATACGGAGTCAATACACGCCGGTTTAACTGAAAACCTTATCAAAGGAGAGAAAAACTTCAAAAAGCAAATAAAACTTGTAGTTGAGGTTTTTCAAGGGCTGCCAGGCCCAAATTCGAGGCTTTTCATGGGTTGCCAGGCCGCTGAGTTAAACCATTTGACAAAGCCTTTTAAGATGGGCCTCCAACTAACCAATCGCTGTTTTAACTTTGACAAGTTCAGGGTCTCAATGAGAGTAATTGTCAAACGTTCGATGGGTCATGCCAGGATTACCTGGATAGGAGTGGCTTACTTGATGAAGGCAGGTTAACCCGGGGTTTGAGGTGAATACACCAGGCTTCCAAGCCGTGGGTCGATACCCAGCTACAAGGGTCCTTTCAAACTCCTTGGTATTTTACACAAGGAGCCCCCAAGTAACTTTGTGAGCTGTGCTCATGGGTGCCTATGTTTGAGTTGTGCATAGCATCCAGACTCTCTTTGGCCCCTTGGGTGTGAAGCTCCCAAGCTTTGTTATGGCATGGTAGCCGGTTTAACAGGTAGTACTCCGCTTTGTCAGCTGAAATCCCCATGTAACTCAAAGGATATTTGAGAAAAAACAGCAGAGGCCCTGCTTATAGCAAAGATGCTGGTTTATTATATTGATCATAATATATACATTGTTGAAATATGTACATAAGAAAATCCTATGGCTCAAGTGTAGTAAGGCCGAAGGAGAGCTATGTTCCAGGGCCGCCGGGTCTCCTCCTCAGAACTGCGTGAGTCTTCTCGAATGTCAATGAGGTAGTATGATCCGTTGTGCAGATTTTTGCTGACCACAAAGGGTCCTTCCCAAGGTGGGGATAACTTGTGCATATCGGTCTGATCCTGGATGAGCCGGAGCACCAAGTCACCTTCTTGAAAGGTTCTTCTCTTAATCCGGCGGCTGTGGTAACGCCGTAGATCTTGTTGATAAACCACCGATCGAGCGAAAGCCATGTCCCGTTTCTCATCTAACAGGTCCAGCGCCTCTTGGCGTGCTTTCTCAGTGTCCGCTTCAACATAATTAGCAACCCGGGGCGAGTCATGACGAATATCACTTGGGAGGACAGCCTCAGCCCCGTAAACCATGAAGAAAGGTGTATAACCCGTGGATCGGTTTGGGGTTGTGTTTATACTCCATAAAACAAATGGTAATTCTTCCACCCAACAACCCGGCGTCCGCTTCAAAGGAACCATAAGCCGAGGCTTGATACCCTTCAGGATTTCTTCATTCGCCCTTTCTGCTTGTCCATTAGACTGGGGATGAGCCATGGATGCTACATCAAGCCGGATGTGCTCTCATTGACAAAACTCCTCCATCTCCCCTTTAGAAAGATTTGTGCCATTATCTGTGATGATGCTGTGTGGAAAACCAAAATGGAAAATGACCTTTTTGAGGAATTGAACCGCCGTGGCTGCATCACACTTGCTGACGGGCTCCACTTCAACCCATTTAGTGAACTTGTCAACCGCCACCAACAGGTGGGTTTTCTTATCCTTGGAACGCTTAAAAGGTCCCACCATATCAAGCCCCCAAGTGGCGAAAGGCCAAGTGATAGGAATCATCCGTAGTTCTTGATCCGGAACATGAGCTCGACGTGAAAACTTCTAACAAGCGTCACACCGCTTTACCAGATCCTCCGCATCAGCATGAGCTGTCAACCAATAGAACCCGTGACGAAAAGCTTTAGCTACCAGGGATTTCAAACCGGCATGGTGACCACAATCCCCTTCATGGATTTCACGTAGAATCTCTTGTCCTTCTTCAGGAGAAACACAAGGTTGAAACATGCCTGAGACACTGCAACAGTGTAACTCGCCATTGTGGACGACCATGGACTTGGACCACCGGATTATCTGTCTGGCAAAAACCTCATCATCTAGTAGCTAGCCCCGGTTCATATACGCCAAATATGGAACCGTCCAATCCGGAGTGATGTGTAAAGCGGCCACCAATTGAGCCTCCGGATTAGGAACAGCTAAATCTTCCTCTAAAGGCAACTTAACAGACGAGTTATGCAGGATATCTAAAAAGGTATTGGGTGGTACCGGTTTACGCTGAGATCCCAGCCGGCTTAAAGCATCTGCTGCTTCGTTTTTGCGCCAGTCAATGTGCTCAACCTGGTAACCCTTAAAGTGACCCGCCACAATATCCACCTCACGTCTATAAGCCGCCATGAGTGGATCCTTAGAATCCCAAGTACCAGAAGCTTGCTGAGCCACCAGATCAGAATCTCCAAAACAACGAAGTCGACTTAAGTTCATCTCTTTAGCCACGCGGAGACCATGGAGTAAAGCTTCGTACTCAGCTGCATTGTTAGTACAAGGAAACATTAAGCGGAGAACATAGCAAATTTTATCACCTCGAGGGGAAGTAAGGACAACTCCAGCCCCCGAGCCTTCCAATTGCCTGGATCCATCAAAATGAATAGTCTAGTATGTACTGTACGGTTTGTCCTCTGGTGCCTGTAACTCGGTCCAATCGTTGATGAAGTTGACAAGTGCCTGAGATTTGATGGCCGTTCGAGGCATATACTTCAAACCATGTGGACCAAGCTCAATTGCCCACTTTGCAACCCGACCAGTTGCTTACCTGTTCTGAATTATATCGCCCAAAGGAGCAGAACTAACCACTGTGATGGGATGGCCTTGAAAGTATTGCTTGAGCTTTCGCCTTGCCATAAAAACTCCATACACCAACTTCTGCCAATGTGGATATCGTTGTTTTGACTCGATCAGGACTTCACTGATGTAATACACGGGTCGTTGAACCGGATACTCCTTCCCGGCCTCCTTGCGCTCAACCACAATTGCCACACTGACCGCATGGGCATTGGCAGCCACATACAATAATAAGGGCTCTTTGACAACCGGAGCAGCAAGAACCGGCGGTTCAACCAACTGCCGCTTTAACTCCTCAAAAGCCGCATTAGCTGCGTCACTCCAGACGAAATCGTCTATCTTTTTCAACATCTGATACAAAGGAATCACCTTCTCTCCCAAACGACTGATAAACCGGCTAAGGGCTGCAATCCGACCCGTAAGACGCTGAACATCATTCATACACTTTGGTTTAGCCAGGGATGTAATCGCTTTGATTTTTTCCGGATTAGCTTCAATGCCTCTGTTGGACACCAGAAAGCCTAAGAGCTTGCCTGCCGGAACACCAAAAACACATTTGTCTGGATTAAGCATCATTTTGTAAACCCGAAGATTTTCAAACGTCTCCTTGAGGTCATCGATCAAGGTTTCCTTCTTCCTGGATTTTACCACAATGTCATCCACATAGGCATGAACATTACGCCCAATCTGCATGTGAAGACAATTTTGCACACAACGCTGATCAGTTGCCTGGGCACTCTTGAGCCCAAAGGGCATAGAAACATAGCAGAAGGCTCCAAAGGGAGTGATGAAGGCTGTCTTCTCCTGGTCCTTAACTGCCATCTTGATCTGATGATAACCGGAATAAGCATCCAGGAAACTCAAACGCTCACAACCCGTTGTCACATCAATAATCTGATCAATACGCGGGAGAGCAAAAGGATCGTCCGGACAAGCTTTATTCAAATCTGTGTAGTCCACACACATACACCAAGTGCCGTTTTTGTTGAGAACAAGCACCGGATTCGCCAACCACTCGGGGTGAAACACTTCGACGATAAACCCAGCAGCCAATAGCCGGGCTACCTTTTCACCAATGGCCTTGCGTCTTTCCTCATTAAAGCGGCGAAGAAATTGCTTGACCGGTTTAAACTTGCGATCAATATTGAGATTGTGCTCAGCGAGTTCCCTCAGTACAGCTGGCATGTCAGAAGGCTTCCATGCAAAAATGTCCCGGTTCTCACGGATGAACTCGATGAGCGTGCTTTCCTATGTCAGATACAGATTGGTGCTGATGCTAAACTATTTGGATGAATCGCCAGGAACAAAGTCAACAAGTTTAGTCTCATCGGCCGGTTTGAACTTCATGGTCGCGTCCTGCTCGGTGCTGGGCTTCTTCAGAGGGGTCATGTCTGTCGGATCAACATTATCTTTATAAAACTTCAGCTCCTCTGTAGCACAAACCGACTCAGCATAAGTCGCATCACCTTCCTCACAATCCAAAGCAATCTTTCGGCTTCCATGTACTGTGATAGTCCCCTTATGACCCGACATCTTGAGCTGTAAATAGATATAGCAGGGCCTCACCATGAATTTGGCGTAAGCCAGCCGTCCAAACAGTGCATGATATGGGCTCTGGATTTTCACCACTTCAAAGGTCAATGCCTCAGACCTAGAATCACGCTCATCTCCAAACACAACTTCTAAAGCGATCTTGTCAACAGGATACGCTGATTTACCTGGCACTACGCCATGAAAAACAGTATTTGACGGTTTAAGACTCTTGTCTGTCAACCCCATGCGACGGAAAGTCTCATAGTACATGATATTGATGCTACTCCCTCCATCCATCAGTACCTTGGTGAACTTACAACCTCCCACCTGAGGCGCCACCACCAAAGCGAGGTGACCCAGATTGTCAACCCGGGGCAGATGATTCTCTCTGCTCCACACAATGGGCTGCTCCGACCACCGCAAATAACGTGGCACCGCCGGTTCAACAGCATTAACTGCTCTCTTGTGAAGCTTCTGATCACACTTGCACAAACTAGTAGTGAACACATGATACTGCCCACCATTCAGCTGCTTGGGGTGACTTTGATAACCTGACTGCTGCTGATTCCCTTGATTATTCTGTTGGCTGTTACCACCTTGGTTGCTCTGGTTGCCCTGATTATTCTGAAATCCAGAGCTTGAACCGCCGCAACCATGAAAACCTGGTCCTGAACCGCCCGAAGGGCCCTGATCATACCGGAATAGATCAGAATTTTTAAACTCTTTCATAATGTGACAATCCTTCCAAAGATGTGTTGATGGAGCTTCCTTGGTCCTGTGCTTCGGGCAGGGCTGATTTAACAACCGTTCCAAATTCATCCCTCCACCGCGCTGGGGCGGTTTACCTTTATGACGCTGCATATTGGTGTTAGCTACAAAATCTGAACTATCTGCTTTGCGCTTACCATTACCTCCATGGCCTCCTTGGTTGTGATGCTGACCTTTTGCACCGCCGTTCTTCTTTCCCTTCTCCGGTTTCTCTTTATCAGAATCGGGATCCTTGGTATTATCAGAATCAGCATATTTGACCAAGGCTGCCATAAGTGTTCCCATGTCATTGCAGTGGCGCTTGAGCCGTCCCAACTTCATCTTCAGTGACTTAAACCAGCAATTGCACTCCAGCGTTATGATCGCTTGGCCAGCATTAATCCGGTCCGACGAATGTAAAACTTCTGAAACCTGACGCACCCAATGAGTTGTTGACTCGTTCTCCCCTTGAACACATGCATCCAGATCCACAATGGACATAGGCTGTTTGCATGTGTCTTTGAAATTGGCGATAAACCGGGCCTTCAACTGATCCCATGATTCGATGGAATTAGCTGTTAGGTTTTTCAACCAAGTATGGGTTGTTCCTTCCAACATCATTGTAAAATACTTTGCACAAGCCGCTTCATCCACATCCAACATCTCCATTGCCATCTCATAACTCTCGACCCACGCCTCAGGTGGCTGATCAGCGGTGTAATTCGGCACCTTACGTGGACCCTTGAAATCTTCAGGTAGTCGCACATTACGGAGAGCCGGAATGAGACGCGACACTCCCCAAGAACTGAAGGCTAACCCGGTGCCCCGGTCTACTGACGCTGCAGGCTGAACCGGGGCGGGTTGATAACGACCCGCATATTGTGCTGCCAAAGCGGCCTCCCTTCGCGCTCTGCCATTATCCACCATGTCTTGAGCATTTACCTCACCGTGCGCCGGATTGGGTCCTTGGGGAACATTGCGGTGCCGCGCACTGCTAGATACTTCCGATTCATCCATGTGCCTGCTATAACTTTTGCTCGGACGGGGAGTCGAATGAATTCTATCCCGGGTGTAGGAATAAGCCTGCTGCTGCACCACGGCGGTTTGAAGAAGATCTCTGGCCCGTCGCGTCTCAATTGCTGCCAGTGAATCGCCCTCCATCGGAATAGCTGCCAAGCGAGATGCTGCAGCAATCATGTTATCCAAAGGGCTCAAAAAGTGACCTGGTGGTGTTGACACGTATTGCGGCGGGTTATCCGTTCGTCGAGGTGGTTCCATCGTCCATGGTTGATCTGGTGCTGCCCTCGGCGCGTCGGTCCGGTTCGTAGCTACCAGATTACTTGGCCCAGCCCCCGGCGTATTGAAGAGATTTACTCCCTCGAAGACTGGTGGCATACGTGATTGATACTTTCTCCGCATTACATCATTTGATGCATTCTGATCCAACATGAGCCGGTAATTCTGCGCTTGTATCTGCTGTGACTGGGCATCCAAAGCAGCCCGTTCTTTAGCCAACCTAGCGTCCTCAGTCGCTAGGTCTTCCTTAGCCTGTGTTATCTGGTCCTTCAGCTTCGCAATATTCACATTATGCTGATCTTGCGTCTCTGGGGTAACTGCCGTGGTCAACAAGGTCGCCCAGGCATCCATTAAACCAGAGAGGATTTGAGCCGGTCGGTGCGCCGGGCCTCCTGCCGCGGCTGCTGATCCGGTATTCATTGCTGCTGTGGATGAAGATTGCAGAGTGGGCTGTGTTCCGGCCATGAAAACAGTAACCCGACTCGGCGGTTCAAGGAGGTCCGAAATCCTGTTGTCATCGGAATATCCTTCGAACGCACCATCATGAATTTGTTATAGGGACTCGGTTTCACCAGTGGATGACTCGCCGTCGGAATAAACAGCCGTCTCGCCTTCAGACACCGGTTCAGATCCGATTGCATGGACACATCCTACGAACGCAGGCTTCATGGCGGGCTTAACCCGGGCAAGACTCGCACGCTGAGCCATCTCGATGAGGTCGGTGTAGATGTCTGGCTCAGGGCCCAGTTCACCGATCTTGCCGATGAAGACATGAATTCCACCAAAGGGGACCCAGTACCCGTACTCGATTGAGCCGGCCTCGGGGCCCCATCCTTCGTCCTCGATGTAGATCTTGCCGCAATGACTCTTGGTCATCCGGCCGGCCACGTACCCCTTGAGTCCTTCAGAGCTGCCCTTGAAGAACTCGAAACCATCGTGCGATAGCCCCATGGTGGGCGCCAACTGTCGTGGAATTAACACGTCAGATGTCCTCATGAAAGGACTTAGTCGTGGAGCCATCGCTACGGGTTAGCTTGAAGGGGTTAAACAGGACAAGGGACGCGGGAGTTTTATACTAGTTCGGCCCCTTCGATGAAGGTAAAAGCCTATGTCTAGCTGTGATGGGATTGATTGGGTTTCGATGACCAAGGAGCAAATACGCTTTGCTTGAGTCTCGAGTTGTTGTCTGTCGTCCCTGAACCGCCATCGGGTCGTCCCTTTATATACACAGGTTGATGCCCGGCCGGTCTACAGAGTCCTGAGGCCGACTCATACAAGTGTCCGGCTCGATCTCTCCTTTCCTAACTTACAATATAAGTTAAATAACCATGGGGTTTACCACTATGGGCCCTAATCTGCCTTTGGGATCCGGGCCTCTAAGCTTCATTAGTAAAGCACCATCTTCTGGGTCTTCGTGGGCTTCAATGTAGTTGAAGGTGAACCAGCCCCTCCTGGGCGGTTTATATCCAGTAGTTATATCCCCAACACCAACCGAATATTCCCTTAAGAACGCTAGCTTTCGGCTTCACCCAGTCTGAGGTACACATCTGGATGACCCGATAGTAACACTCGCAGAGGTGCTCCCTTTATGCCCTAGCTGAACTAACGGGAACGTAGGACATAAGCACAGGATCCAAGCAACCCATCCTGGCCAAAACTTAAGTCATATCGATGCATATAATGGCGAAGAAAAGGTACACACGTGGAAAAGACACATGTGTGGTGAGCTTGATGCTCGGAAAATAATAAGAATAAGCTTCTGTACAAGAAGCCCCCAGGTGTAATTAGCATACATATTTAAGAATTGTATGCGTTTGTAGGTGTACGGTCGAGCTGTACAAGAGCTTTACAGCTTTGTAAATAAAAGTGAAAAGAGAGGAAAAGTAAATAAAGGAAAAAAAGAAGGGAAAAAGGAGAAGAACGAAGAGTCCGGCGCTAGGCATAGAATCTTTGGAGTCTGGCCGCGTTCCATGGGTTCGGCTGTAGGCGGTTGTCTGATGCGTCACGCAGGCGGTACGCTCCATCAGTGAGAACTTCGTCGATGATGAAGGGACCCTCCCACTTGGGCTTGAGTTTGTCCTTTTTCTTCTCCGGCAAGCGTAGAAAGAGTTCACCAATGTTATAGGTCTTGGCCCGTACTTCTCTGCTTTGTTATCTGCGAGCCTGTTGTTGATAAAATGCGGAACGGGCCTTAGCAACGTCGTGCTCCTCCTCCAGGGCATCTAAGCTATACTGCCGATCCAGCTCGGCCTCTCTCTCTCTTCATACATGCGCACTCGAGGTGAGCCATGAATAATGTCGCAGGGTAACATAGCCTCTGCATCGTACACAATGAAGAAAGGTGTATATCCGATAGAATGATTGGGCATGGTTCGCAGCCCCTAGAGTTCAGAGTCGAGCTCCTCCACCCAGTGCTTGTCTGATTCTTTCAAAGACCGCACTAATCTGGGTTTGATGCCGCTCATAATAAGACCGTTAGCTCGTCCGACTTGACCGTTGGTTTGTGGGTGGTATACGGAAGCATAATCGAGCTTGATACCCGGGTTAGCACACCAGGATTTCACCTTGTCGGCTATGAAATTGGAGCCATTGTTAGTGATAATGCTGTGTGGGACACCATAACCGTGCACAACGCCGGATATAAAATCTATCAATGGCCCGGCTTCGACCGTTTTGACTGGTTTGGCCTCTATCCACTTAGTGAATTTATCCACCATGACCAACATATTTTTTTCTTATGGCTTCCTCCTTTAAGGGGTCCAACCATGTCCAGTCCCCTGACCGCAGAAGGCCAAGTAATGGGGATTGTTTGTAGAGCGGTGGGTGGCTTGTGGCTTTGATTAGCGAAAAGCTGGCATCCGACATAGTGTTGGACAAGGACCTGTGCGTTTGCTTGGGCCGTTGGCCAGTAAAAACCTGTACGGAAGGCCTTGCTTACAAGAGCCCGGGCTGTGGCGTGGTGACCACCGAGACTGGCATGAATTTCAGCCAAGACCTGCCTCCCTTCTTCCTCGGAGATACATCTCTGAAGTACTCCGGTAGCGCTTTTCTTATAGAGTTCTCCCTCGTGGACCTTGTAGGCTTTAGAGCGCCACACAATGCAGCGTGCCTCATTCTGATCCCCAGGAAGCTCTCACCTATTAAGGTAGGCCAAGAAGGCTTCGTTCCATGGGGCGATGACTGCCATAATGAGATGGGCCGATGGTGTAATTTCGGTAGCTGAGCCCCCGATGATATCGGTGTGTTCGGAATCTGGGGTTGTATTCGGATCCAGATTGGTATTACTGCTCTCCCCTTGCCACACCACGGATTGCTTAAACAACCTTTCCAAAAAGATGTTAAGTGGGACGGGGTCACGCTTAGCACCGATGCGAGCAAGGACGTACGCTGCTTCATTACTTTCTTGAGCCACATGGTGTCGGTGTACTAAGGTAGGGGCACTCCTTTGTACCCCTTACTTGTGCACGGTCAGTCAGAGCCGCGCCCACAACCACGCTTAGCAGAGCGGAGGGAGGAATCAAAACTGCAAGATGGTCAAAGCAACACCAAGACAAAGGCATAAAGAGCAAGAAGGAGAGGTGGTTTCCCCCAGCAAGACCCTTGCCGGGGCAGCCTCCACGGCCCCGGCAAGGACCCTGCCGGGGCAGCTTACCCAACGCCAGCAGGGCGCACCACCCTTGAGCCCTAGGTTTTCCAACGCCACCAACCACGATGAGACCAAGGCTTGGGAGGTGCCTCCTTGATGGCATGTAGATCTTTTTGAAGACAAGAAACATTCTAAATCAGATGAGGATTAGGAGACGACGAACCCCGACGAGATCCTTGCCGAGGAAACCCACGAGACCCCCAGCAAGGTCCTTGCCGGGGACGACCACGATGCCACGACAAGACCCTTGCCAGGGCCCTTTAAAGGCCCTTGCTGAGGACATCTGCGAGGCCACAGCCAGGCCCGCACCCGCCAAGTTTCTACCACCGCTCCCATGCAGCTGCCAGCCCACCAGCTAGGCAGGCACCTGCGTGTCGACGTGAGGTTTCCAAGCCAACTCAGCGCATGCCTACATGGTGGCATGCAAATCTTCGTGAAGGCCTTACCACCGTGCCACCTCAGCAGCCTGCCAGCCTACATGGCGCTGACCGCCTTGCTGGCCCAGGCGCGTGTCAAGACAGGGCGAAGCGGCGGTAAAGTGAGAGGGACACCTAAGGGGCACATTAAATGCATCTGGTCCCGTAATGGCTAAGCGATAAGCTTAGCTACAGTACACCGATCCCACCTCCTATGTCCCACTGTGGCGATCCCCTTGACTATAAAAGGAGGGCCAAGGCATCCAGGAGAAGGATTCGGACCCTGGGACAAGTTACACCCATGTAGCTAGCTCAAGAACTCCAAGAACACAGATATACACATCAAAGCAGGACTAGGGTGTTACACATCCTTGCGGCCGGAACCTGGGTAAACGACCCGCGTGTTTGTGCTGACTGCTGATCCCGCTCTTCTCACGACTCCATGCCCCGCAACCGTAGTAGGGATTCTTGTGATCCCATAGGTGTCGTTTTCCACCGACATCTTTGGCGCACCAGGTAGGGGGCGCAGTAGTGAGAATCTGGTTTAGCAGCTAGTCGAATAGTTCTTTGTCGCCATGGCTACCAAGAGGAAGATGACCACAGCGATCGGTTCAGCCGAGACCGGGCTGCCTGTGCCAGTGCGGACCGGTAGCGGGCCGGTCGCAGAAAGAACCCGTGGCGTGATCCGCAAACACCCACATCATCCTGGCAGTCCAGACCTGGCGAGCGGCATCATTCGTGCGCCAGGCGATGGGCCGCACGCCGCAAACTGCAGAGACGGAGTTGGGCCCCCTACAGGCGGCACGGGGCCCTCCAGAGGCGTCACCATGCCGCCCGATTGCGGCGCGGTGGCCTCCAAGACACCAACGCCGGCGCCCATGGCGCGGTCTTCCCAAGTTGTACATGACGAGTAGTGCCAGCCCGCTGGTGACCCTGGGCGCCGCCCTGGGAAGAGTCCCGCGCGTCCTTCATGGGACGAGGAAGGCCAGCATCCACACCGAGGTGCTGGTGGAAACGGCGGATAGCCACAGTGCCGTGGTAGAGCTCCTTCTAATATAGTTAGAAGTCGAAGTGCGTCACGGTCCACGCAGCTTTCGCCGCCGCCCACACCAGCATAAGCTCTGGCGCGCGCGCAACTGCTCCTCGACTTTCCTCCTGCTGCAAAGAGGCTCGATGAATGGAGAGCCACTGTCTGGAGCCTTGTCGGCATCGCCAACAAAGATGAGCCGCGACCGACGAGGCCCGTAGGCCGTCGCTCCGTCGAGCCCCCACATGCCAGCGCTGGAAGGGCCGGGGGCGATGCGGTGGATTCTCCTCCCCCACGCTAGCCACCACGGGTGTCGATCCGTCGCGATGACGCTCATGATGATATTTCCATAGCATCGTCTGATCCGCAGACCCACCGCGACCAGCGTCACGTTCTTCGGGAGCGAGCCCTTGAAGACGCTCAAACCACCATCGAGCGCCGGCATGATGCACACCATCAGTCAGACAGGCGGGCAGGGCCCACTATGGACCACCCGGCACCGGGAGGCTACGGTGGCCTGCCTTACGAGGTGGGTTGTCTGGCTTTCACCCGTGATCTACGACAGTTCTAGTGGCCCTCTCACCGCACATTCAAGCCTGAAGTTGGCGAAAAGTACAACGACAAGACCCACCCGTCGGAGTTCCTCAGCATCTACACCATTATGAAGCAAGCTGCTGGAGCCCGCGATGATAAGGTGCTTGCCAATTACTTTCCGTTGGCGCTCAAGCCCAATGTCATGTCTTGGTTGGTGCACCTGACAGTGGACTCCATTTCTTCTTGGTCAGATCTGTGTCATGAGTTTGTTGGCGCCTTCACTGGAGGCCATCAAGCTCATGGCCAGGCAAGCAATTTGCACATCATCCCCCAGAAGGAAGGCGAAAACCTACGCAAGTACATCCAAAGGTTCAGCCAAGTACAATACAATATCCCAGATGTTCATCCCGCCGCCGTGATTAGTGCATTCCACCAGAATGTATGCAACCACAAGATGCATGAGGAGCTGGCGATGAACAAGGTCAAGGATGTGGCCGAGCTTTATGTTCTGGCTGATCGGTGCGCTCGGGCCGAAGAGGGGAGGAAGTACCCCGATGAGGACGCCAGCGTGGAAATCGACTCCACGGACGACGATGCCGCTGCCCCAGTGAAGAAGGGCCGGCGCCGTAATAGGAAGCTTAAGGGCAAGACTGTGCTTGCTGTCGAGGGGTCCGACCACACCGGCACCGCCAAGAAGGCCAAGGCGGGCGACCCCGGCAAGGAGGTTGCTGGGTGTGCACTTGCTGGGCCTTTGGCGGCTGCCGACAAGCCAGGGGGCTCCGACAAGCAGTATTGCAAGATCCACCGCACCACAGGCCACGACCTCTAGAACTGCCGACAAGGTGAGCTGCTTGCTGAGAAGCAGAAAGCTGAATACGAAAGGCGGGACAAGGAGAAGGGCCCAGACGGTGCCGAAGGATCCGGCAAGAAGCGTGGCGGCCAAGGAGGCCGCCGCGGCAAGGATAACCAGCAAGAGAGGCCCACTCGAGGCCGTGACAAGAAGCAGGAAGGCAATGATCATGACTAGGATGATGAGTCCAGTGACCATGAGTTTCAGAAGGCTACAGAGGCCATGTGCATCGACGGTGGCACCTCGCTACACACATCTCACCGCCAGCTCAAGCAGTGGGCGCGTGAGATCACAGCGGTGGAGCCATCACTCGATGCACGGAAGCCACTGAAGTGGTCCAGCACGCCTATCATCTTCAACACCGAGGACCACCCTGACCGCACTACCGCTCTCGGGTGCTTGCCATTGTTGGTTTAGCCAACAATCCGCAACCTAAAGGTTTCAAAGATGCTAGTTGATGGCGGGGCCGGTCTGAACTTGTTCTCGCCTACTGTGATCAAGAGGCTGCAGATCCCTGATGGAGACCTCGAGGAGACGGGCACGTTTCAAGGAGTCAACCCGGGGAGGAGCCTGCCAAAGGGAAAGGTCACGCTGCCCATGACATTTGGAGGTGAATTGAACTACAGGATGGAGAGGATTGGCTTCGATGTAGCCGATATCCCCTTGCCCTACAACGGGATCCTCGGCCTCCCGGCACTGGCCAAGTTCATGGCGGCTTCCCATTATGCCTACAACATGCTGAAGATGCCCGAGCCGATGAACATCATCGCTGTCCCCTCCGACAAGAAAGATGTGCTGATTTGCGCTGATCAACTCTATCGGGAAGCAGTTGCAGCAGCTGCCGCCAAGGCACTTGCTCCTGCCGATGAAGCCCTGGGAGGGAA
Organism: Triticum dicoccoides; assembly: GCF_002162155.2. Taxonomy (NCBI): domain Eukaryota; kingdom Viridiplantae; phylum Streptophyta; class Magnoliopsida; order Poales; family Poaceae; genus Triticum; species Triticum dicoccoides. Next base: position 691,827,948 of record NC_041383.1, on the reverse strand, counting down.
GAAGACCGGTGAGACCTCTTGCACCCACTCCGGCAAGCGCACCTCTTCGGGTTGTTGCGCTCCCGTCGAGGACGTGCCAGAGAGCTCCACCGGCAAGAGAAAGAAGTCCAGGGCTGCACCACCGGAGACCAAGAAGGTTTCCGTTAAGGAGTACGGCACGGGAGGGGCTTTCACCATAATCTCCACCCTCGATGGCAAATAGGAAAGCAAGCTCGTCACTTTCCTGTGGGTGAATGTTGATGTGTTTGCATGGCAAGCATCCGACATCCCCGGCATTCCCAGGGAAGTGATTGAGCACCATCTTGCTATCTGTCCTCATGCATGGCCCGTCAAGCAGAAGGTCAGGAAGCAAGCTTTGGAGAGACAAGAGTTCATCACAGAGGAGATCAGAAAGCTAGAAGCAGCAGGCTTGGTGAGAAGGGTGCTCCATCCGACGTGGCTGGCCAATCCGGTAGTTGTGTGCAAGGCAAACGAGAAGTGGAGGCTGTGTATTGATTACACAGATACCAACAAAGTTTGTCCAAAAGATCCTTTCCTGTTACCGCGCATCAACCAGATTGTTGATTCCACGGCCAGGTGTGACCTACTATCATTCCTCGACGCCTACTCAGGGTACCACCAGATCTTCAAGAAAAGAGAAGATGAGGAGAAGACAACATTCATCACCCCATGTGGTACATATTGCTTTTTACGGATGCTTTTCGGATTGAAGAGTGCTGGCTCGACTTTTGCAAGAGCAGTCAAATTGGTTTTGAGCCCCCACTACATAGAAATATGGAAGCTTATATGGATGACATAGTGGTCAAAACCAAGGACAAAGCAACACTTGTGCAAGATCTGGAGGAAACGTTTGCAAACCTGCGCAAGATCAACCTCAAGCTGAACCCTGAGAAGTGTGTCTTCGGTGTCCCGTCCGGCAAGCTTCTCGGGTTCTTTGTGTCGCAGCGTGGGATTGAGGCGAACCAGGACAAGATCAAGGCCATTGAGAAGATTGAGGCACCTAAGCGGATCAAGGATGTGCGTCGTCTAACTGGCTGTGTTGCTGCCATGAGCAGATTCATCTCCAAGTCTGCTGAGCGTGCCCTTCCCTTTTTCAATATCTTGAAGAAGGCGGGCCCAATGGAGTGGACCCCGGAGGCTGAGGCAGCGCTGCTGGACTTGAAGAAATACCTCTCCTCTAGCCAAGTGTTGGTTGTGCCTAAACCACAAGAACCGTTGCTGCTGTACCTAGCTGCAACGAATCAAGTGGTTAGAGCCGCACTGGTGGCGCAGAGGGAGGTAGACGAAGAGGCAGCAGCAACAACAGAGTCGACGGATGGTGAGCCAGAGCCCTTCCCGGCATGGCTTGGTCCCAGCAAGACTAAGCCCCCGGCAAGGTCCGACACCAGTGCGACAGGGCCCGCGTAGCTAGGTGAAGTGGTGCAGAAGAAGAAAATGGTGCAACACTCAGTTTACTTCGTCAGCTCCCTCTTGCAGGGGGCTAGGTCGAGGTACTCCGGTGTGCAGAAATTGCTCTTTGGACTCCTTATGGCCTCGAGGAAGCTGTGTCATTACTTCCAAGCGCACGACATCACCATCGTTACCCGCCTTCCGTTGCAATGGATACTGCATAACCCAGATGCAACAGGAAGGATTGTGGAATGGGCCTTGGAGCTGTCAAGTTTTGGTTTGAAGTTCGAAAGCACCTCGACGATTTAGAGCAGAGTCTTGGCGGAGTTCATTGATGAATGGACCTCGACGCCCGATGAAGAGATCCAGGAGACTACTCTCCCCGGCAAGGAAACGAGTTGCAACTGGATTATGTACTTTGATGGGGCTTTTTCGCTACAAGGTGCCAGTGCTGGTGTGCTGCTCGTCGCACCCATAGGAGAGCACCTCATGTTGGGGAACGTTGCAGAAAATAAAAGTTTTCTATGCTTCACCAAGATCAATCTATGGAGTTCGTCTAGGAACGAGAGAGAGGAGTGCATCTACATACCCTTGTAGATCGCGAGCGGAAGCGTTCAAGAGAACGGGGTTGAGGGAGTCGTACTCGTGGTGATCAAAATCACCGATGATCCTAGTGCTGAACGGACATCACCTCCGCGTTCAACACACATACGGTTGGGGAAGACGTCTCCTCCTTCTTGATCCAGCAAGGGGGGAGGAGAGGTTGATGGAGATCCAGCAGCACGACGGTGTGGTGGTGGATGCAGCAGCGATCTCGGCAAGGCTTCGCCAAGCTCTACGAGAGGGAGAGGTGTTGCGGAGGGAGAGGGAGGCGCCAGAGACTTGGGTTCGGCTGCCCTCCCCCCCACTATATATAGGGCCCATAGGGGGGGCAGCCCTAGGAGATCCAATCTCCAAGGTGGGGCGGCGGCCAGGGGGGAAACTTGCCCCCCAAGCCAGGTGGAGGCGCCCCCACCCCTAGGGTTTCCAACCCTAGGCGCAGGGGGAGCCCAAGGGGGGGGGGGGCGGGGGCGCACCAGCCCACTAGGGGCTGGTTCCACCCGGTGGCCCCACCCGGTGGATCCCCGGGACCCTTCCGGTGGTCCTGGTACAATACCGGTGACCCCCGAAACTTTCCCGATGGCCGAAACCCGACTTCCTATATATAATTCTTCACGTCCGGACCATTCCAGAACTCCTCGTGACGTCCGGGATCTCATTCGGGACTCCAAACAACTTTCGGGTTACTGCATACTAATATCTCTACAACCCTAGCGTCACCGAACCTTAAGTGTGTAGACCCTACGGGTTCGAGAGACACGCAGACATGACTGAGACGACTCTCCGGTCAATAACCAACAATGGGATCTGGATACCCATGTTGGCTCCAACATGTTCCACGATGATCTCATCGGATGAACCACGATGTCGAGGATTCGAGTAACCCCGTATACAATTCCCTTTGTTAATCGGTACGTTACTTGCCCGAGATTTGATCGTCGGTATCCCAATACCTCGTTCAATCTCGTTACCGGCAAGTCACTTTACTCGTACTGTAATGCATGATCCCATGACCAAACACTTGGTCACTTTGAGCTCATTATGATGATGCATTACCGAGTGGGCCCAGAGATACCTCTCTGTCATACGGAGTGACAAATCCCAGTCTCGATCCGTGTCAACCCAACAGACACTTTCGGGGATACCCGTAGTATACCTTTATAGTCACCCACTTACGTTGTGACGTTTGGTACAACTAAAGCACTCCTACGGTATCCGGGAGTTACATGATCTCATGGTCTAAGGAAAAGATACTTGACATTGGTAAAGCTCTAGCAAACGAACTACACGATCTTGTGCTATGCTTCGGATTGGGTCTTGTCCATCACATCATTCTCCTAATGATGTGATCCCGTTATCACCGACATCCAATGTCCATAGTTAGGAAACCATGACTATCAGTTGATCAACGAGCTAGTCAACTAGAGGCTCACTAGGGACATGTTGTGGTCTATGTATTCACACATGTATTACGATTTCCGGATAACACAATTATAGCATGAATAATAAACAATTATCATGAACAAGGAAATATAATAATAATCATTTTATTATTGCCTCTAGGGCATATTTCCAACAGTCTCCCACTTGCACTAGAGTCAATAATCTAGTTACCTTTTGATGAGTTGAACTCCCATAGAGTTCTGGTGTTGATTATGTTTTGCTCGCGGAAGAGGTTTAGTCAACGGATCTGCGACATTCAGATCCGTATGTACTTTGCAAATATCTATGTCTCCATCTTGAACATTTTCACGAATGGAGTTGATACGACGCTTGATGTGCCTGGTCTTCTCACCTGGGCTCCTTGGCAAGGGCAATAGCTCCAGTGTTGTCACAGAAGAGAGTGATCGGCCCCGACGCATTGGGTATGACTCCTAGGTCGGTGATGAACTCCTTCATCCATATTGCTTCATGCGCTGCCTCCAAGGCTGCCATGTACTCCACTTCACATGTAGATCTCGCCACGACGCTTTGCTTGCAACTGCACCAACTTACTGCCCCTCCATTCAAAATATACATGTATCCGGTTTGTGACTTAGAGTCATCCAGATCTGTGTCAAAGCTAGCGTCGACGTAACCCTTTACGATGAGCTCTTCGTCACCTCCATAAATGAGAAACATATCCTTAGTCCTCTTCAGGTACTTCAGGATATTCTTGACCGCTATCCAGTGTTCCTTGCCGGGATTACTTTGGTACCTTCCTACCAAACTTACGGCAAGGTTTACATCAGGTCTGGTACACAGCATGGCATACATAATAGACCCTATGGCTGAGGCATAGGGGATGACACTAATCTCTTGTATATCTTCTGCCGTTGTCGGGCATTGAGCCGAGCTCAATCTCACACCTTGCAATACAGGCAAGAACCCTTTCTTGGACTGATCCATATTGAACTTCTTCAATATCTTATCAAGGTATGTGCTTTGTGAAAGACCTATGAGGCGTCTCGATCTATCCCTATAGATCTTGATGCCTAATATGTAAGCAGCTTCTCCAAGGTCCTTCATTGAAAAACACTTATTCAAGTAGGCCTTAGTGCTGTCCAAAAGTTCTATATCATTTCCCATCAAAAGTATGTCATCTACATATAATATGAGAAATGCTACAGAGCTCCCACTCACTTTCTTGTAAACGCAGGCTTCTCCATAAGTCTGCATAAACCCAAACACTTTGATCATCTCATCAAAGCGAATGTTCCAACTCCGAGATGCTTGCACCAGCCCATAAATGGATCGCTGGAGTTTGCATACCTTATTAGCATTCTCTGGATCGACAAAAGCTTCTGGCTGCATCATATACAATTCTTCCTTAAGATAGCCGTTAAGGAATGCCGTTTTGATGTCCATTTGCCATATCTCATAATCATAGTATGCGGCAATTGCTAACATGATTTGGACGGACTTCAGCTTCGCTTCGGGAGAGAAAGTCTCATTGTAGTCAACCCCTTGAACTTGCCGATAACCCTTAGCGACAAGTCGAGCTTTATAGATGGTAACATTACCATCCGCGTCCTTCTTGTTCTTAAAGATCCATTTATTTTCTATCGCTCGCCAATCATCGGGCAAGTCTGTCAAAGTCCATACTTTGTTTTCATACATGGATCCTATCTCGGATTGCATGTCTTCAAGCCATTTGTTGGAATCTGGGCCCGCCATCGCTTCTTCATAGTTCGAAGGTTCACTGTTGTCTAACAACATGATTTCCAGGACAGGGTTGCCATACCACTCTGGTGTGGAACGTGTCCTTGCAGACCTATGAAGTTCAGTAGCAACTTGATCTGAAGTACCTTGATCATCATCATTAATTTCCTCTCCAGTCGGTGTAGGCACCACAGGAACATCTTCCTGAGCTACACTACTTTCCGGTTCAAGAGGCAGTACTTCATCGAGTTCTACTTTCCTCCCACTTACTTCCTTCGAGAGAAACTCTTTCTCCAGAAAGGACCCGTTCTTGGCAACAAAGATCTTGCCTTCGGATCTAAGGTAGAAGGTATACCAAATGGTTTCCTTAGGGTATCTTATGAAGACGCATTTTTCCGACTTGGGTTTGAGCTTTTCAGGTTGAAATTTCTTGACATAAGCATCGCATCCCCAAACTTTTAGAAATGACAGCTTAGGTTTCTTCCCAAACCATAATTCATACGGTGTCGTCTCAACGGATTTAGACGGCGCCCTATTTAAAGTGAATGTGGCTGTCTCTAGAGCGTATCCCCAAAATGATAGCGGTAAATCGGTAAGAGACATCATAGACCGCACCATATCCAATAAAGTGCGATTACGACGTTCGGACACACCGTTACACTGAGGTGTTCCAGGCGGCGTGAGTTGTGAAACGATTCCACATTTCCTTAAGTGCGTACCAAATTCGTGACTTAAATATTCTCCTCCACGATCTGATTGTAAGAACTTTATTTTTCGGTCACGTTGATTCTCTACCTCATTCTGAAATTCCTTGAACTTTTCAAAGGTCTCAGACTTGTATTTCATCAAGTAGACATATCCATATCTACTTAAGTCATCAGTGAGAGTGAGAACATAACGATAGCCTCCGCGAGCCTCAACGCTCATTGGACCGCACACATCAGTATGTATGATTTCCAATAAGTTGGTTGCTCGCTCCATTGTTCCGGAGAACGGAGTCTTGGTCATTTTGCCCATGAGGCTTGGTTCCCATGTGTCAAATGATTCATAATCGAGAGACTCTAAAAGTCCATCAGCATGGAGCTTCTTCATGCGCTTGACACCAATGTGACCAAGGCGGCAGTGCCACAAGTATGTGGGACTATCGTTATCAAGCTTACATCTTTTGGTATTCACACTATGAATATGTGTAACATCATGTTCGAGATTCATCAAGAATAAATCATTGACCAGCGGGGCATGACCATAAAACATATCTCTCATATAAATGGAACAACCATTATTCTCAGATTTAAATGAGTAGCCATCTCGTATTAAACAAGATCCAGATACAATGTTCATGCTCAAAGCTGGCACTAAATAACAATTATTGAGGTTTAAAACTAATCCCGTAGGTAAATGTATAGGTAGCGTGCCGACGGCGATCACATCGACCTTGGAACCATTCCCGACGCGCATCGTCACCTCGTCCTTCGCCAGTCTCCACTTATTCCGCAGCTCCTGCTTTGAGTTACAAATATGAGCAACCGCACCGGTATCAAATACCCAGGAGCTACTACGAGTACTGGTAAGGTACACATAAATTACATGTATATCACATATACCTTTAGTGTTGCCGGCCTTCTTGTCCGCTAAGTATTTGGGGCAGTTCCGCTTCCAATGACCCTTCCCTTTGCAATAAAAGCACTCAGTCTCAGGCTTGGGTCCATTCTTTGGTTTCTTCCCGGCATCTGGTTTACCGGGCGCGGCAACTTCCTTGCCGTCCTTCTTGAAGTTCTTCTTGCCCTTTCCTTTCTTGAACTTAGTGGTTTTATTAACCATCAACACTTGATGTTCCTTTTTGATTTCCACCTCTGCTGATTTCAGCATTGAAAATCTTTCAAGAATAGTTTTCACCATCCCATGCATACTGTAGTTCATCACAAAGCTCTTGTAGCTAGGTGGGAGCGACTGAAGGATTCTGTCAATGACCGCCTCGTCCGGGAGGTTAATGTCCAGATGGGACAAGCGGTTGTGCAATCCAGACATTTTGAGTATGTGCTCACTGACAAAACTATTTTCCTCCATCTTACAACTATAGAATTTGTCGGAGACTTCGTATCTCTTGACCCAGGCATGAGCTTGGAAAACCATTTTCAGCTCCTCGAACATCTCATATGCTCCGTGTTGCTCAAAACATTTTTGGAGCCCCGGTTCTAAGCTGTAAAGCATGCCACACTAAACGAGGGAGTAATCATCAGCACGTGACTGCCAAGCATTCATAACGTCTTGGTTCTCTGGGATGGGTGCTTCACCTAGCGGTCCTTCTAAGACATATGCTTTCTTGGCAGCTATGAGGATGATCCTCAGGTTCCGGACCCAGTCCGTATAGTTGCTGCCATCATCTTTCAGCTTGGTTTTCTCTAGGAACGCGTTGAAGTTGAGGTTGACATGAGTGTTGGCCATTTGATCTACAAGACATTTTTGCAAAGGTTTTTTAGAATAAGTTCATGATAATTAAGTTCATCTAATCAAATTATTTAATGAACTGCCACTCAGATTAGACATCCCTCTGTCATCTAAGTGATACATGATCCGAGTCAACTAGGCCGTGTCCGATCATCACGTGAGACGGACAAGTCATCATCGGTGAACATCTCCATGTTGATCGTATCTTCCATACGCCTCATGTTCGACCTTTTGGTCTCTTGTGTTCCGAGGCCATGTCTGTACATGCTAGGCTCGTCAAGTTAACCTAAGTGTTGTGCATGTGTAAATCTGTCTTACACCCGTTGTATGTGGACGTTGGAATCTATCACACCCGATCATCACGTGGTGCTTCGAAACTACGAACGTTCGCAACAGCGCACAGTTAGGGGGGACACTTTCATGAAATTATTATGAGGGATCATCTTATTTACTATCGTCGATACTAAGTAAACAAGATGCGGAAACATGATAAACATCACGTGCAATCAAATAGTGACATGATATGGCCAATATCATATAGCTCCTTTGATCTCCATATTCGGGGCGCCATGATCATCTTCATCATCGGCATGACACCATGATCTCCATCATCATGATCTCCATCATCGTGCCTCCATGAAGTTGCTCGCCAACTATTACTTCTACTACTATGGCTAACGGTTTAGCAATAAAGTAAAGTAATCACATGGCGTTTAATCATTGACACGCAGGTCATACAATAATTAAGACAACTCCTATGGCTCCTGCCGGTTGTCATACTCATCGGCATGCAAGTCGTGATTCCTATTACAAGAACATGATCTCATACATCACATATATATCATTCATCACAACTTTTGGCCATGTCACATCACAAGGCATATGCTGCAAAAACAAGTTAGACATCCTCTAATTGTTGTTGCATGTTTTACATGGCTGCAATAGGTTTCCAGCAAGAACGTTTCTTACCTACGTAAAAGCCACAACGTGATATGCCAACTTCTATTTACCCTTCATAAGGACCCTTTTCATCAAATCTGCTCCAACTAAAGTGGGAGAGACAGACACCCGCTAGCCACCTTATGCAACTAGTGCATGTGAGTCGGTGGAACCTGTCTCACGTAAGCGTACGTATAAGGTCGGTCCGGGCCGCTTCATCCCACGATGCCGCCGAAGCAAAATAAGACTAGTAGTGGCAGGAAAGTTGACAATATCTACGCCCACAACAAATTTATGTTCTACTCGTGCAAAGAAACTACGCATAGACCTAGATCATGATGCCACTGTTGGGGAACGTTGCAGAAAATAAAATTTTTCTATGCTTCACCCAGATCAATCTATGGAGTTCATCTAGCAAAGAGAGAGAGGAGTGCATCTACATACCCTTGTAGATCACGAGCGGAAGCGTTCAAGAGAATGGGGTTGAGGGAGTTGTACTCGTCGTGATCCAACTCACCAATGATCCTAGTCGTGATCGGACAACACCTCCACATTCAACACATACGGTTGGGGATCCA
>NC_041383.1:691752048-691818732 GCF_002162155.2 Triticum dicoccoides | reverse complement strand
CCAGGGGGGAAACTTGCCCCCCAAGCCAGGTGGAGGCGCCCCCACCCCTAGGGTTTCCAACCCTAGGCGCAGGGGGGCCCCAAGGGGGGGGGGGCGCACCAGCCCACCAGGGGCTGGTTCCCCTCCCACTTCAGCCCATGGGGCCCTCCGGGATAGGTGGCCCCATCCGGTGGACCCCCGGGACGCTTCCGGTGGTCCCGGTACAATATCGGTGACCCCCGAAACTTTCCCAATGGCCGAAACCTGACTTCCTATATATAATTCTTCACCTCCTGACCATTCCGGAACTCCTCATGACGTCCGGGATCTCATCTGGGACTCCGAACAACTTTCGGGTTACTGCATACTAATATCTCTACAACCCTAGCGTCACCGAACCTTAAGAGTGTAGACCCTACGGGTTCGGGAGACACGCAGACATGACCGAGACGACTCTCCGGTAAATAACCAACAGCGGGATCTAGATACTGATGTTGGCTCCCACATGTTCCACGATGATCTCAGCGGATGAACCACGATGTCGAGGATTCGAGTAACCCCGTATACAATTCCCTTTGTCAATCGGTACGTTACTTGCCCGAGATTCGATCGTCGGTATCCCAATACCTCGTTCAATCTCGTTACCGGCAAGTCACTTTACTCATACTGTAATGCATGATCCCGTTACCAAACACTTGGTCACTTTGAGCTCATTATGATGATGCATTACCGAGTGGGCCCAGAGATACCTCTCCGTCATACGGAGTGACAAATCCCAGTCTCGATCCGTGTCAACCCAATAGATACTTTCGGGGATACCCGTAGTATACCTTTATAGTCACCCAGTTACGTTGTGATGTTTGGTACACCCAAAGCACTCCTACGGTATCTGGGAGTTACACGATCTCATGGTCTAAGGAAAAGATACTTGACATTGGTAAAGCTCTAGCAAACGAACTACACGATCTTGTGCTATGCTTAGGATTGGGTCTTGTCCATCACATCATTCTCCTAATGATGTGATCCTGTTATCAACGACATCGAATGTCCATAGTCAGGAAACCATGACTATTAGTTGATCAACGAGCTAGTCAACTAGAGGCTCACTAGGGACATGTTGTGGTCTATGTATTCACACATGTATTACGATTTCCCGATAACACAATTATAGCATGAATAGCAGACAATTATCCTGAACAAGGAAATATAATAATAATCATTTTATTATTGCCTCTAGGCCATATTTCTAACACCTCAAGTACGTGATCCAAATGAACTTTCCCATGGAGATGTCGACGAACAACACTGCTGAGTACGAGAGATTGCTTGCCGGTCTCAGGATCGCGGCAGACCTCGGAGTTAAGAAGCTCATTGTCAGGGGCGATTCACAGCTTGTCGTCCGGCAGGTCAACAAGGATTATCAGAGCCCGTTGATGGAAGCTTACGTAGATGAAGTGAGGAAACTGGAGGAGCGCTTTGATGGTATACAAGCAGAACAAGTCCCCTGAGTGGAGAACGACATCACCGAGTACCTATCAAAGTGCATCGCCCTAAAGCTGACTGTGGAACCAGGTACTTTTGTGCTTCGGTTAACTCAATCATCCATTGAACCATCAAAAGAATAGAACAAATGGAGGAAGTTGGGCCCTGGCAAGTACTTCCCCACCGAGCTCCTTGGAGCCGCCAACGAAGATGTTGCCACGGACGCCGAGCCTGCCATGGGACAACCGACTCCGACGGGGCGCCAAGCCCTTGCCGTGGAGGCAACCGTTCGCGTGGCGGAGGAAATGCCTTTGGTCCGTGCCGTCGAGCCACAGGCTCCAGCGTGTGCACATCATATCGTCTGATTCCTCCAAACAGGGGAGCTTCCTGAGGAGCCGGAAGAAGTAGAGAAAGTAGCTCGTCGGTCTGCTCTGTACTAGTTCGTTGACAATGTTCTGTACAAAAAACGACCAAATGGAGTGAAGCTGAAGTGCATCCCCCGGGAGGAAGGACTGGAGCTGTTGGCCGACGTACATGGAGGCATATGTAGCTCCCACATAGGGTCGAGGGCCCTTGCCGGCAAGGCTTTCCGGCAAGGTTTATTCTGGCCCACTGCCCTCCAGGATGCGACGGCATTAGTAACCAAGTGTGAACTGTGCCAGTTCCATTCGAAGAAGCTTCATCAGCCAGCTCAAGCCTTGCAGACCATCCCTCTCTCCTGGCTATTCTCGGTCTGGGGGCTCGACATACTGGGCCCTTTTCCCCACGTTGTCGGGGGCTTTGAGTACTTGTATGTTGCAGTCGACAAGTTCACAAAGTGGCCGGAAGTGGAAGCAGTGAGGAAGTTGACCGCACAGTCAGCCATCAAATTGTTTAAGGGGCTAGTTTGCCGTTTTGGTGTGCCGAACAGGGTCATCACCGACAATGGCACGCAGTTCACAAGCCACACCTTCATGCAGTATATTGAAGACCTCGGCAGCAAGGTCTGTTTTGCTTCCGTGGCACACCCACGAAGTAACGGCCAAGCCGAGAGGGCAAATGCTGAAGTGCTGCGTGGCCTGAGGACAAAGACTTTTGACAGGCTGCACAAGAGCGGAAGGCGCTGGATTGATGAGTTGCCGGTGGTTCTTTGGTCGATCAGAACGATGCCAAATCGAGCCACCGGCCAGACACCCTTTGCCCTAGTATACGGGGAAGAAGCAGTTCTCCCCACAGAACTCATATACAGGTCACCTCGAGTGATCGCTTATGATGAGCATGAGAAAGAGTGATTGCAGCAAGATGACGCGATGCTCCTCAAGGAAGATCGTCTTCGAGCAGCTGTGAGAGCAGCACGCTACCAACAAGCCTTGCGCCGCTACCATAGCCGCAAGGTTCATGCCCGAAGCTTTGAGGAAGGCGACCTTGTTCTTTGGCGCGTTCAGTCGGCCAAGAATTCCAACAACTTGACGCTGAAGTGGGAAGGCCCTTACCGGGTAACACGAGTCACCAGGCCTGGTGTAGTCCGCTTGGAGACCAAGATGCCATTCCAGTGAGCAACTCCTGGAATATCGAGCATCTTCGCAAGTTTTACCCATATGGCGCGGCTGCCGGCCCCCCCGGTAAGCCACCTTTTGTACAAGCCTTGCCGGCAAGGCATGTAACCCTCTTTACAAAGCCAGGAGCATACCTAGAGTATAAATAAACGAAGCGCTAGCACCCTAAGTTATAGCATGCATGATAGGTTCAGTCTCTCCCTCGGTCAGGGTTGATAGTGCTTAGCAGCGACTAACCCCTAGCATAGAGGTCGAGTTTGCGTCTCTTTGTTCCTATCCATCCTCTTTGGTTCACAGGATACATAAATGTTTCCGCCAAGCTGAGTGGAAGGAAGAGAACAAGCCGGTGCTCCGGACCCGGCAAGCCAAGCTTGCTGGGGGCTGAAGACACAAAGGTCCACCCACGGCAAGCTAAGGTTGCCCGGGGTTGCAGATTCAGATAAGTTTTCTTATCCCATGTTATGCATTTCCGTATAAAGGTTGAAATGTATGAAACCTCGTTTTATTCTGAGACCGCCGTGCTCCCTTCATTCCTACCACCTGAAAACTTCTTCTTGGTTCAGAATCTGGTTGTAGCCGCGGTAGCAAGGAAGCAAGCGTAGGGCCCATCCCTACTTTGCCCCTACCTCCGCCAAAGGCGTGAGTATGGTCGAACGGAGTAGGGGAGTGGCAAGGCCTGCTACCGGGCAACAATGTTTATTAGAAATAACAAGGATTTGTTCCTTGGTATGGGCTTTGCTCACACACACAAGAGTCGGCAAGCACCCTTTTTTCATTAATACATTCCATACAGATACAGTTCGTACGGAATGTAAACATGAACATGGAGGTTACAAGTTTTAAATCTAACAAAGGCCCATAGGCTTACAAGCTGAAAAAGATAAGGTGCCCATAATCCCTTTCTTGTCCCTCTCCTCAGGAAATGGAACAAGAAGGCAAAAGGGCAGAAGGAGCGCGCAAGTGAGGTACGAGCAGCAGAAGGCGCCAAGAGAACATGTCGGCGGCCGCCTATGAGAGGGATGGTGGTGGTGGTGTGATACGTCTCCAACGTATCTATAATGTTTGATTGTTCCATGCTATTATATCACCCATTTTGGATGTTATGGGCTTTACTTTACACTTTTATATCATTTTTGGGACTAACCTACTAACCGGAGGCCCAGCCTGAATTGATGATTTTTTGCCTATTTCAGTGTTTCGAAGAAAAGGAATATCAAATGGAGTCCAAATGGAATGAAACCTTTGGGAGCAATCTTTTTGGAACAAACGTGATCCAGAGGACTTGGAGTGGAAGTCAAGAAACAAGGGAGGCGGCCACGAGGGTGCCCGGCGCGCCCCCTACAGGGGGCGCGCCCCCAGCCTCATGGGCCCCTCGAGCATCCACCGACGTACTTCTTCCTCCTACATATACCCATGCACCCCGAAAACATTAGAAGCGACCAAGAAAACCTATTTCCACCGCCGTAACCTTCTGTATCTGTGAGATCCCACCTTGGAGCCTTCGCCAGCGCTTCGCCGGAGGGGGGATCGACCATGGAGGGCCTCTACATCATCTCCAAGGCCTCTCCGATGAGTTGTGAGTAGTTTACCATAGACCTCTGGGTCCATAGTTATTAGCTATATGGCTTCTTCTCTCTCTTTGAATCTCAATACAATGTTCTCCTTGATCTTCTTGGAGATCTATACGATGTAACTCTTTTTGCGGTGTGTTTGTCGAGATCCGATGAATTGTGGGTTTATGATCAATTTTATCGATGAGAAATATTTGAATCTCCTCTGAATTCTTTTATGTGTGATTAAGTTACCTTTGCAAGTCTCTTCGAATTATCAGTTTGGTTTGGCCTACTAGATTGATCTTTCTTGCAATTGGAGAAGTGCTTAGCTTTGGGTTCAATCTTGTGGTGTCCTTTCCCAGTGACAGCAGGGGCTGCAAGGCACGTATTGTATTGTTGGCATCGAGGATAAAAGATGGGGTTTATATCATATTGCATGAGTTTATCCCTCTACATCATGTCATCTTTCTTAATGCATTACTCTGTTCTTTATGAACTTAATACTCTAGATGCATGCTAGATAGTGGTCGATGTGTGGAGTAATAGTAGTAGATGTAGGCAGGAGTCGGTCTACTTGTCACGGACGTGATGCCTATATACATGATCATGCCTAGATAATCTCATAATTATTCGCTTTTCTATCAATTGCTCGACAGTAATTTGTTCACCCACCGTAATACTTATGCTATCTTGAGAGAAGCCACTAGTGAAACCTATGGCCCCCGGGCCTATCTCTTATCATCTAAGATTTCAATATACTTTTATTTGCATCTTTACTTTTCCAATCTATATCGTAAAATACCAAAAATATATTTATCTTATCATATTATCTCTATCAGATCTCACTTTCGCAAGTGGCCATGAAGGTATTGACAACCCCTTTATTGCGTTGGTTGTGAGTTCTTGTTTGTTTGTGTAGGTGCATGGGACTTCTGAGGAGCCTCCTACTGGATTGATACCTTGGTTCTCAAAAACTGAGGGAAATACTTACGCTACTATTGCTGCATCACCCTTTCCTCTTCAAGGAAAACCAACGCAAGCTCAAGACGTATCATGGCGCCGGAGGAAGAGCAGGAGGATGAGGCAGCGGTCCATCAATACGCTATGAAGGCATCGGTGCCATTGTACTCCGACTTGATGGCCCGCCACCCACCTTCTTCGCCTTCTCCGGCCTTCCCACGCCAGCCGCCCAAGGAGGCGACCCCGAGAAGTTCAAGGAGCCGGCTCCATCGGGAGAAGGAGCCCGGTGCAGATGCTGCTTCTACCGGCACCGCCCTGGAGCGGCGGGTCCGACACCTAGTCGGACCCGTTATCCTCTTGCCTGCTACCCTCGTCATTGCTGCCGCTGTCCTCCTTGTCGCTCTCGCTTGAGGACGAGTCTTCGTCATCCGAGGAGCTCTCCACATAGCACTTCAGGCGAGTTCCAAAATCACCGAAGACCTTGACGGAGAGGAGGCCATTCTCCATTAACTTGAAGTAGATAATGAGCCCTGCCATCAGGATGTGGATGCGAGCGAAGGTCTTCTATCTGCGGCGAAGATACATGACGTGAGGGGCTGGGAAATCAACATTGGCCCATGCTGTTCCCGCAGCCCCTCATGTGTAGCCTTAGTGCCTGCGGCTGGTCAAGCTCCATCTCCCGAGTGAATGGGGTCGGGAGACGAAGACCATGGTGCGCTGGCCGGCGTAGCCTGATGAAGAACTCACGAGGGTTGTCCCCGACGTGGCCCTCCATTGGGGGAAGGACTGCTGGCTTAGGCGAGGCCGATGCGCCGCCCCGTCCTCCTCTTCCCCAAGCACCACGGCGGCCACGGCCTCGTCCCCTCGCCCTTCCCCTCGCGTCCGGCTCCGCCGCCACGGGCCCTTGGGGAGGAGTGATGCGTTGTCGAGCAGAGACCCTCGCCGCCACTGTTGAAGCATCAACGCACCCTCTCACTATGGCAGAAGGGAGGAAGGATCAGGGATGGGGAGAGGCGGATGGCGAAGGACTGAGAGGCGCCGTCCCTCCTGCTCCCCTCCTTATAAAGGGATGAGGTCGGGGCTCGACCGCCCCGCTCAGCCAATCCGGCTCGTTAAGGTGACAGCGGGCGAGGCCGTCGACCGCCCTCCCCGCCCAATTGAAGGCGCGTGGGTATCAACCCACGCGCGCACGTCTTCCCGTATTCCGCGCACCTGTCATTCTCCCTGTGTCGTGCATGCGGCGTACGTGGTGCAAGGGATGGGCGTAATGGAACGCGCGACGGTTCCCAGGTAAGGAGAGCAAATGAGCAGCGGCCCTGCGGTCTCGAAGGGACATGCAAGCCGCGTCTTTACTGTTCACCGCAGGATGACGCAAACAAGCTTCGATCACCCGCACGCGCAACCTCCACGTCACGCGTGCAACGCGGATCGTGGGAGAGCGTAGCGGGCAAAAAAAGTTACTGCGGTAAAAACCACCCCGCCTGCCCGCGCACCGCTTTGGACCTAGCCCAACAACGCATTGCACTTATGTGTGGCCCAGTCCTAGGGGATCCTGTCGGTGTACTAAGGTAGGGTCACTCCTTTGTACCCCTTACTTGTGCATGGGTAGTCAGAGCCGCGCCCACGACCACGCTTAGCAGAGCGGAGGGAGGAATCAAAACCGCAAGATGGTCAAACCAACGCCAAGACAGAGGCATAAAGAGCAAGAAGGCGAGGTGGTTTCCCCTGGCAAGACCCTTGCCCGGGCAGCCTCCACGGCCCCGGCAAGGACCCTGCTGGGGCAGCCTCCACGGCCCCGGCAAGGACCCTGCCGGGGTAGCTTACCCAATGCTAGCAGGGCACGCCATCCTTGAGCCCCAGGTTTTCCAACGCCACCAACCACGATGAGACCAAGGCTCGGGAGGCGCCTCCTTGATGGCATGCAGATCTTTGTGAAGACAAGAAACATTCTAAATCAGATGAGGATTAGGAGATGACGAACCTCGGCGAGATCCTCGCCAAGGAAACCCACGAGACCCCCGACAAGGTCCTTGCCGGGGACGACCACGACGCCACAACAAGACCCTTGCCGAGGACATCTGCGAGGCCATAGCCAGGCCCGCACCCGCCAAGTTTCTACCACCTCTCCCATGCAGCTGCTAGCCCACCAGCTAGGCAGGCACCTGCGTGTCGACGTGAGGTTTCCAAGACAACTCAGCGCATGCCTACGTGGTGGCATGCAAATCTTCGTGAAGGCCCTACCACCGCACCACCTCAGCAGCCTACCAGCCTACATGGCGCTGACCGCCTTGCTGGCCAAGGCGCGTGTCAAGACAGGGTGAAGCGGCGGTAAAGTGAGAGGGACACCTAAGGGGCGCATTAAATGCGTCTTGTCCCGTAATGGCTAAGCGATAAGCTTAGCTACAATACACCGATGCCACCTCCTGTGTGCCACTGTGGCGATCCCCTTGACTATAAAAGGAGGTCCAAGGAATCCAGGAGAAGGATTCGGACCCTGGGACAAGTTACGCCCATTGTAGCTAGCTCAAGAACTCCAAGAACACAGATATACACATGAAAGCAGGACTAGGGTGTTACGCATCCTTGCGGCCCGAACCTGGGTAAACAACCCGTGTGTTTGTGCTGACTGTTGATCCCGCTCTTCTCACGACCCCGCGCCCCATAACCGCAGTAGGGATTCTTGTGATCCCATAGGTGTGGTTTTCCACCGACACATGGTGAAACTCGAGCCCCTCGAACCGAGCCGACATTTTGAGAACGGCGTTACGGTAAGCCGCCATCTTCAGATCTTTGGCATCTAAATCTCCATTTATTTGAGATATTGCGAGGTTTGAGTCCCCGCGCACTTCCAGGCGGTGTATGCCCATGGAGACGACCATCTGAAGACCATGCAATAAGGCTTTGTATTCGGCTGTGTTGTTGGAGTTCGTAAACAATATTTGTAGGACGTACTGAACAGTATCTCCAGTAGGGGATGTTAGGACAACGCCTGCCCCTAGGCCTTCCAGCATTTTAGAGTCATCGAAGTGCATGATCCAGTTGGAGTATGTGTCATACTCTTTAGGGAGTTCGGCTTCTATCCACTCGGCGACGAAGTCAGCCAATACTTGAGTTTTAATGGCCCTGCGCGGCTTGTATGATATGTCGAATGGAAGGAGCTCAATGGCCCACTTGGCAATCTGGCCCATAGTGTCGCGGTTATTTATTATATCATTGAGAGGTACTTCGGAGGCCACCATAATTGAACACTCTTGAAAGTTGTGTCGTAGCTTCTGGGATGCCATAAAAACCGCATATTCTATTGTTTGGTAATGAGGGTACCGGGATTTGCATGGTGTGAGGACAATGGATACATAGTATACCGGCTTCTAGAGCGGGAACTTGTGTCCGTCCGCCTCTCGTTCGATGACGAGCACCACGCTCACTACTTGGTGTGTGGCCGATATGTATAATAACATGGGTTCACCGATGTTTGGCATGGCTAGGATTGGGTTGCTTGCAAGAAGAGCCTTTATTTCTTCCAATCCGGCCGTTGCCGCGTCCGTCCACTCGAAGTGTTTGGTGCGCCGTAGAAGGCGATACAGCGGCAATGCCTTTTCTCCTAGTCCGGAGATAAAGCGACTTAAGGCTGCCCCACATCCGGATAATTTTTGGACCTGTTTAAGGTTTGTTGGGGTAGCCAACCGTGACAAAGCTCATATTTTAGCTGGGTTTGCCTCAATTCCTCTATTGGCAACGATGAAGCCCAGAAGTTTTCCAGCGGGAACGCCGAAAACACACTTTACCGGATTGACCTTGATGTCATATATTCGGAGGTTGTCGAATGTGAGATGCAGATCGTCTATCAAGGATTCGACGTGCCTAGTTTTGATGACTACATCATCCACATATGCTTCAACTGTCTTGCCGATTTGTTTCTCCAGACATGTTTGAATTATGCGTTAATAGGTGGCACAGGCATTTTTGATCCCGAAAGGCATAGTGTTGAAGTAGAAAGGCCCGTATGGGGTAATAAATGCCGTTGCGGCCTGATCGGACTCCTTCATCTTGATTTGATGGTATCCGGAGTATGCGTCAAGGAAACACAGTGAGTCGTGTCCTACGGTAGCATCGATGATCTGATCAACACGGGGGAGGGTAAAGGGATCCTTAGTGCAAGCCTTGTTGAGGTCTTCAAAATCGACGCATAGGCGCCAGGATTTATCCTTCTTTGGTACCATCATTGGGTTTGCTAGCCAGTCTGGGTGTTTTATCTCTCTGATGAATCCGGCTTCGAGTAACTTGGCTAGCTCCTCTCCCATAGCTTGTCATTTTGGTTTGGAGAAGCGTCGTACTGTTTTCTTTACCGGTTTATATCCCTTCAAGATGTTTAGGCTGTGTTTAGCCAGCCTGCGCGGGATCCCTGGCATATCAGAAGGGTGCCAGGCGAATATGTCCCAATTTTCGCGTAGGAACGCCTGCAGTGTTGTGTCAACCATGAGGGCCACCTGTGCCCCGATGGATGCTGTCTTTGTAGAGTCCGTTGGATGGACCTGGAATTTTACTATTTCATCTGCTGGTTTGAAGGAGGTGGATTTGGATCGCTTGTCGAGTATCACGTCGTCCCTATCCACCGGGAGCACAATGCAGTCAATTCTTCAGCCGCGAGGGCTTTAGACAATGCCTCAAGGGCTAGGGCGGTGGTTTTGTTTTCAGCGCGGAGTGCTATGTCCGTATCACTGGCGAGAGTGATGATTCCATTGGGCCCGACATTTTGAGCTTCATGTACCCGTAATGGGGTATATCTTGGAAGCTTGCAAATGCATCTCACCCTAAAAGGGCATGATATCCACTGTTAAAAGGGGCCACCTGAAAGGTTATCTCTTTGGACCGATAGTTCTCCGGCATGCCGAATACCACATCGAGTGTAATTTTTCTCGCACATCGTGCATCCCGACTGGGAATGATTCCTTGGAAGGTTGTGCTGCTTTGCTCAATGCGGCTCCTGTCTATTTCCATTTTGTTGAGAGTTTCCTCATAAATGAGGTTTAGTCCGCTGTCGCCGTCCATGAGAACTTTGGTAAGCCGAAAACCGTCCACAATTGGACTGAGGACCAGTGCGGCGAGTGCCTGGACTATTCTGAATTTTGGTTCGTCATTGATATTGAAAGTTATGGTCATGTCATTCTAGGGGTTTATTGTTGCAACTTGGCAGACTTCGGCGAGTCCGCAGAGCGCCCTTTTGCGCCTATTGTTTGAGGTGAAAGTCTCAAAGACTATCAGCACTGTATGGTTGCTGTCTTCTGTGGGATGCTGCTCTGTGGTATTTGTGATGAGGAGATCCTCGCCGCTCTTGGCCACTTGCCGGAGTATCAAACATGCTCTAAGGCCGTGGGTTGGTATGGTATCCGGTGTTGTGTGTATCTTGCATGGCCTATCGAGCTATCCCTCTAGGACGGTTCCGCGCCCCGTAATGGGTTTTGATTTTTTGGTTACTGGATCGGGCAACCGACAAGGGTGTGATACGTCTCCAACGTATCTATAATTTTTGATTGCTCCATGCTACTTTATCTACTGTTTTGGACTAGATTGGGCTTTATTTTCCACTTTTATATTATTTTTGGGACTAACCTATTAACCGGAGGCCCAGCCCAGAATTGCTGTTTTTTGCCTATTTCAGTATTTCGAAGAAACAAAATATCAAACGGAGTCCAAACGGAATGAAACCTTCGGGAATGTGATTTTCTCACCGAACGTGATCCAGGAGACTTGGACCCTGCTCCAAGGAACAAAAGAGGCGGTCACGAGGGTGGGAGGCCCCCCCTAGGGCGCGCCCCCCTGCCTCGTGGGCCCCTTGTTGCTCCACCCACGTACTCCTTCCTCCTATATATACCTATGTACCCCCGACAGATCAAATATGGAGCCAAAAACCTAATTCCACCGCCGTAACTTTCTGTATCCGCGAGATCCCATCTTGGGGCCTGTTCCGGAGCTCCGCCAGAGGGGCATCTACCATGGAGGGCTTCTACATCAACACCATAGCCTCTCTGATGAAGTGTGAGTAGTTTACTTCAGACCTTCGGGTCCACAGCTAGTAGCTAGATGGATTCTTCTCTCTTTTTGGATCTCAATACAATGTTCTCCCCCTCTCTCGTGGAGATCTATTCGGTGTAATCTTCTTTTTGCGGTGTGTTTGCTGAGACCGATGAATTGTGGGTTTATGATCCAGCTTATCTATGAATAATATTTGAATCTTCTCTGAATTCCTTTATGTATGATTGATTTATCTTTGCAAGTCTCTTCGAATTATCCGTTTGGTTTGGCCAATTAGATTGGTAGTTCTTGCAATGGGAGAAGTGTTTAGCTTTGGGTTCAATCTTGCAGTGTCCTTTCCCAGTGACAGTAGGGGAAGCAAGGCACGTATTGTATTGTTGCCATCGAGGATAACAAGATGTGGTTTTTATCATATTGCATGAATTTATCCCTCTACATCATGTCATCTTGCTTAAGGCGTTACTCTATTTTTAACTTAATACTCTAGATGCATGCTGGATAGCGGTCGATGAGTGGAGTAATAGTAGTAGATGCAGAATCGTTTCCATCTACTTGTCTCGGACGTGATTCCTATATACATGATCATACCTAGATAACGTCATAATTATTCACTTTTCTATCAATTGCTCAACAGTAATTTGTTCAGCCACCGTAGAATACTTATGCTCTTGAGAGAAGCCACTAGTGAAACCTATGGCCCCCGGGTCTATTCTCATCATATCAATCTCCATTACTTTATTACTTGCTTTGTTTTTTACTTTGCCTTTTACTTTTCACTTTGCATCTTTATATCAAAAATACCAAAAAGTATTATTTATCATCTCTATCAGATTTCACCCTCGTAAGTGACCGTGAAGGGATTGACAACCCCTAATCACGTTGGTTGCGAGTAGCTATCGTTTTGTGTAGGTACGAGGGACTCGTGCGTGATCTCCTACTGGATTGATACCTTGGTTCTCAAAAAATGAGGGAAATACTTATGCTACTTTACTGCATCATCCTCTCCTCTTCGGGGAAATCCAACGCAGTGCTCAAGAGGTAGCAAGAAGAATTTCTGGTGCCGTTGCCGGGGAGTTTGCGCAAAAATCAACCATACCAAGTACCCATCACAATCCCTATCTCTCGCATTACATTATTTGCCTCTCGTTTTCCTCTCCCCCACTTCACCCTTGCCGTTTTATTCGCCCTCTCTTTCCCAATCTCCTCCTCTCTTTCCCTTTCGCCTTTTTCTCATTTGCCTTTTTGTTTGCTTGTGTGTTGGATTACTTGTTGCCATGGCACAAGATAATACCAAATTGTGTGACTTCTCGAATACCAATAATAATGATTTCCTTAGTACTACGATTTCTCCTCTTAATAATGATGAGTCTTGTGAAATCAATACCACTTTGCTGAATCTTGTTATGAAAGATCAATTCGCCGGCCTTCCTAGTGAAGATGCCGCTACTCATCTAAACAATTTTGTTGATTTGTGTGATATGCAAAAGAAGAAAGATACGGATAACAATATTGTCAAATTTAAGTTATTTCTGTTTTCACTTAGAGATCGTGCTAAAGTTTGGTTTTCGTCTTTGCCTAAAAATAGTATTGATTCTTGGAACAAGTGCAAAGATGCTTTTATCTCTAAGTATTTTCCTCCCACTAAGATGATCACTCTTAGGAACGATATTATGAATTTTAAACAACTTGATCATGAGCATGTTGTCCAATCTTCTGAAAGAATGAAATTGATGCTTCGTAATTGCCCTACTCATGGTTTGAATTTATGGATGATCATACAAAATTTTTATGCCGGATTGAATTTTGTTTCTAGAAATCTTTTAGATTCAGCTGTGGGAGGCACGTTTATGGAAATTACATTAGGAGATGCTACAAAATTACTTGATAATATTATGGATAATTATTCTCAATGGCACACCGAAAGATCTTCTAGTAAAACAGTGCATGCTATAGAAGAAATCTATGTTTTGAGTGAAAAGATGGATGAACTTATGAAGATGTTTGCTACTAAAAATACTTCTCTTGATCCCAATGATATGCCTTTATCTACTTTGATTGAGAATAATAATGAATCTATGGATGTGAATTTTGTTGGTAGGAATAGTTTTGGAAATAACGCGTATAGAGGGAATTTTAATCCTAGGCCTTATCCTAGTAATCCTTCTAATAATTATGGAAATTCCTACAACAACTCTTATGGAAATTTTAATAAGATGCCGTCTGAATTTGAGAGTAGTGTTAAAGAGTTTATGAATTCACAAAAGAATTTTAATGCTTTGCTTGAAGAGAAATTGCTTAAAGTTGATGATTTGGCTAGGAGCATTGATAGAATTTGTCTTGAAATTGATTCTTTAAAGCTTAGATCTATTCCTCCTAAGCATGATATCAATGAGTCCCTCAAAGCCATGAGAATTTCCATTGATGAGTGCAAAGAAAGAACCGCTAGGATGCGTGCTTACAAAGATGCTTTTATTAAAGCGTGTTCTTCCAATTCCTATGAAAATCAAGATGAAGATCTAAAAGTTATTGATGTGTCCCCTATTAAATCTTTGCTTTGCAATATGAATCTTGATGAAACTGAATATGATTTTCCTTTACCTAGAAGGCGTTCTAAGAATTCGGAGTTTCTAGACCTTGATGATGAAATTGATGAAAGTGGGATTGAAAGAAATAAAAACCTAGATGTTGCTAAACCCACTATTTTGGATCTCAAGGAATTTAATTATGAAAATTGCTCTTTGATTGGTTGTATTTCCTTGTTTCAATCCCTGCTAGATTCTCCTCATGCTTATAGTGAAAATAAGGCCTTTACCGAACACATTGTTGATGCCTTGATGCAATCTTATGAAGAAAAAGTTGAGTTGAAAGTTTCTATCCCTAGAAAACTCTATGATGAGTGGTAACCTACTATTAAAATTAAAATTAAAGATTATAAATTTCATGCTTTGTGTGATTTGGGTGCTAGTGTCTCCACTATTCCCAAAAGTTTGTGTGATTTGCTAGATTTCCGTGACTTTGAAGATTGCTCTCTAAACTTGCATCTTGCGGATTACACTATTAAAAAGCCTATGGGAAGAATTAATGATGTTCTTATTGTTGCAAATAGGAATTATGTGCCCGTAGATTTTATCGTTCTTGATATAGATTGCAATCCTTCGTGTCCTATTATTCTTGGTAGACCTTTCCTTAGAACGATTGGTGCGATTATTGATATGAAGGAAGGGAATATTAGATTCCAATTTCCCTTGAGAAAGGGTATGGAACACTTCCCTAGAAAGAAAATAAAATTACCATATGAATCTATCATGAGAGTCACTTATGGATTGCCTACCAAAGATGGCAAAACCTAGATCTATCCTTGCTTTTATGCCTAGCTAGGGGCGTTAAACGATAGAGGCAACCCAATTTTATTTTTTGTTTTTTGTTTTTGTTCTTGTTTAGTGTTAAATTTTGTTTCTACTTTCTGTTTATATGTGTTTTTATATTTTGTTTAGTGTTTGTGCCAAGTAGAACCTATAGGATAACCTACGATGATAGTTGATTTGATTCTGCTGAAAAACAGAAACTTTGCGCTCACGAGAAAAAATTCAATAAATCAAAGAAACGTGATTTTGCATTGATTCTTTTTCTGCTGATCAATAAACAAATTTTCCATCACGTCCTATTTTGGTAGAAGTTTTAGAGTTCCAGAAGTTTGCGTTAGTTACAGATTGCTACAGACTGTTCTGTTTTTGACAGATTCTGTTTTTCGTGTGTTGTTTGCTTATTTGAATGCATCTATGGCTAATAAACTAGTTTACAAACCATAAGGAAGTTGGAATACAGTAGGTTTAACACCAATATAAATAAATAATGAGTTCATTACAGTACCTTAAAGTATTCTTTTGTTTTCTTTCACTAACGGAGCTCACGAGATTTCTATTGAGTTTTGTGTTGTGAAGTTTTCAAGTTTTGGGTGAATTCTTTTGATGGATTATGGAACAAATAGTGGAAAGAGCCTAAGCTTGGGGATGACCATGGCACCCCCAAGATAATCCAAGGACACCAAAAAGTCAAAGCTTGGGGATGCCCCGGAAGGCATCCCCTCTTTCGTCTACTTCCATCGGTAATTTACTTGGAGCTATATTTTTATTCACCACATGTTATGTGTTTTGCTTGGAGCGTCTTGTATTATTTGCGTATTTGCTTGTTAGTTTACCACAATCATCCTTGCTGTACACACCTTTTTAGAGAGCCATACATGATTTGGAATTTTCTAGAATACTCTATGTGCTTCACTTATACCCTTTTGAGCGTGATAATTTTTGCT
Organism: Triticum dicoccoides; assembly: GCF_002162155.2. NCBI lineage: Eukaryota > Viridiplantae > Streptophyta > Magnoliopsida > Poales > Poaceae > Triticum > Triticum dicoccoides. The sequence goes on along the minus strand of NC_041383.1, from coordinate 691,802,881 downwards.
CTAGTGCTTCACTTAGATCTTTTAGAGCACGGTGGTGGATTTGTTTTAAAGAAACTATTGATCTCTCATGCTTCACTTAGATTATTTGAGAGTTGTTAATAGCATGGTAATTTTCTTAAAGATAATATACTTTGTATTCAAGATATGTGAAACTTTCTTTTGAGTGTGTTGATTACTAAGATAAGTTTGATGCTTGATAATTGTTTTGAGATATGGAGGTGATAATATCAAAGCAATGCTAGTTGGGGTGGTTATGAATTTAAAGAATGCTTGTGTTGAAGTTTGTGATTCCCGTAGCATGCACGTATGGTGAACCGCTTTGTGATGAAGTCGGAGCACAATTTTATTTATTGATTGTCTTCCTTATGGGTGGCGGTCGGGGACGAGCGATGGTCTTTTCCTACCAATCTATCCCCCTAGGAGTATGCGTGTGGTGCTTTGGTTTTTGATGACTTCTAAATTTTTGCAACAAGTTCATGAGTTCTTTTGATTAATGTTGAATCCATGGATTATACGCACTCTCACCCTTCCACCATTGCTAGCCTCTCTAATACCGCACATTTTTCGCCGGTATCATACACCCACCATATACCTTCCTCAAAACAGACACCATACCTACCTATCATGGCATTTCCATAGCCATTCCAAGATATATTGCCATGCAACTTTCCACTGTTCTGTTCTTATGACACACATTACTTTTGTCATATTGCTTTTTGCATGAACATGTAGTTGACATTGTATTTGTGGCAAAGCCACCGTTCATAATTTTCATACATGTCACTCTTGATTCATTGCATATCCCGGTACACCGACGGAGGCATTCATATAGAGTCATATTTTGTTCTAAGTATTGAGTTGTAATTGTTGAGTTGTAAGAAAAATAAAAGTGTGATGATCATCATTATTAGAGCATTGTCCCAGCGAGGAAAGGATGATGGAGACTATGATTCCCCCATAAGTCGGGATGAGACTCCGAACGAAATATATATAAAAAAAGAGGCCATAAAAAAAGAGAAAAGGCCCAAATAAAAAAAAGAGAGAAAAAGAGAGAAGGGACAATGCTACTATCCTTTTACCACACTTGTGCTTCAAAGTAGCACCATGATCTTCATGATAGAGAGTTTCATATGTTGTCACTTCCATATACTAGTGGGAATTTTTCATTATAGAACTTGGCTTGTATATTCCAATGATGGGCTTCCTCAAAAGTGCCCTAGGTCTTTGTGAGCAAGCAAGTTGGATGCACACCCACTTAGTTTCTTTTGTTGAGCTTTCATATACTTATAGCTCTAGTGCATCCGTTGCATGGCAATCCCTACTCACTCACATTGATATCTATTAATGGGCATCTCCATAGCCCGTTGATACGCCTAGTTGATGTGAGACTATCTTCTACTTTTTGTCTTCTCAACAACCACCATTCTATTCCACCTATAGTGCTATGTCCATGGCTCACGCTCATGTATTGCGTGAAAGTTGAAAAAGTTTGGGATTACTAAAGTATCAAACAATTGCTTGGCTTGTCATCGGGGTTGTGCATGATTAAATACTTTGTGTGATGAAGATAGAGCAACAGCCAGACTATATGATTTTGTAGGGATAACTTTCTTTAGCCATGCTATTTTGAGAAGACATGATTGCTTTGATTAGTATACTTGAAGTATTATTACTTTTATGTCAATATGAACTTTTGTCTTGAATCTTTCGGATCTGAATATTCATACCACAATTAAGAAGATTTACATTGAAATTATGCCAAAGTATCACTCCGCATCAAAAATTGTTTTTTATCATTTACCTACTCGAGGACGAGCAGGAATTAAGCTTGGGGATGCTTGATACGTCTCCAACGTATCTATAATTTTTGATTGCTCCATGCTACTTTATCTACTGTTTTGTACTATATTGGGCTTTATTTTCCACTTTTATATTATTTTTGGGACTAACCTATTAACCGGAGGCCCAACCCAGAATTGCTGTTTTTTTTGCCTATTTCAGTATTTCGAAGAAACAGAATATCAAACGGAGTCCAAATGGAAAGAAACATTCAGGAACGTGATTTTCTCACCGAACGTGATCCAAGAGACTTGGACCCTGCTCCAAGGAACAAAAGAGGCGGTCATGAGGGTGGGAGGCGCGCCCCCCTAGGGCGCGCCCCCTGCCTCGTGGGCCCCCTGTTGCTCCACCGACGTACTCCTTCCTCCTATATGTTGGAAATATGCCCTAGAGGCAATAATAAAAGGATTATTATTATATTTCCTTGTTCATGATAATTTTCTTTTATTCATGCTATAATTGTATTATCTTGAAATCGTAATACACGTGTGAATACATAGACCACAATATGTCCCTAGTGAGCCTCTAGTTGACTAGCTCGTTGATCAACAGATAGTCATGGTTTCCTGACTATGGACATTGGATGTCATTGATAACGAGATCACATCATTAGGAGAATGATGTGATGGACAAGACCCAATCCTAAGCATAGCACAAGATCGTGTAGTTCGTTTGCTAGAGCTTTTCCAATGTCAAGTATCTTTTCCTTAGACCATGAGATCGTGTAACTCCCGGATACCGTAGGAGTGCTTTGGGTGTACCAAACGTCACAACATAACTGGGTGACAATAAAGGTATACTACGGGTATCTCCAAAAGTGTCTGTTGGGTTGACACGGATCGAGACTAGGATTTGTCACTCCGTATGACGGAGAGGTATCTCTGGGCCCACTCGGTAATGCATCATCATAATGAGCTCAAAGTGACCAAGTGTCTGGTTAAGGGACCATGCATTGTGGTACGAGTAAAGTGACTTGCCGGTAATGAGATTGAACGAGGTATTGGGATACTGACGATTGAATCTCGGGCAAGTAACATACTGATTGACAAAGGGAAATTGTATACGGGGTTGCTTGAATCCTCGACATCGTGGTTCATCCAATGAGATCATCTAGGAGCATGTGGGAGCCAACACGGGTATCCAGATGCCGCTATTGGTTATTGACCGGAGAGCCGTCTCGGTCATGTCTACGTGTCTCCCGAACCCGTAGGGTCTACACACTTAAGGTTCGGTGACGCTAGGGTTGTAGAGATATTTGTATGCAGCAAACCGAAAGTTGTTAGGAGTCCCGGATGAGATCCCGGACGTCACGAGGAGTTCCGGAATGGTCCGGAGGTAAAGAATTATATATGGGAAGTCGAGTTTTGGCCATCAGGAAAGTTTCGGGGGTCAGCGGTATTGTACCGGGACCACAGGAAGGGTCCCGCGGGTCCACCGGGTGGGGCCACCCATCCCGGAGGGCCCCATGGGCTGAAGTTGGAGGGGAACCAGCCCCTGGTGGGCTGGTGCGCCCCCCTTGGGCCCCCTGCGCCTAGGGTTGGGAACCCTAGGGGAGGGGGCGCCTCCACTTGCCTTGGGGGGCAAGGCACCCCCCTTGGCCGCCGCCCCCCTAGGAGATCCCATCTCCTAGGGCCGGCGGCCCCCTAGGGACCCTATATATAGAGGGGGGAGGGAGGGCAGCCTCACCCTTGCACTTGGCGCCTCCCTTCCCCCTTGCTACACCTCTCCCTCCCGCAGACGCTTGGCGAAGCCCTGCCGGGATCCCTACTGCATCCACCACCACGCCGTCGTGCTGCTGGATCTTCATCAACCTCTCCTTCCCCCCTTGATGGATCAAGAAGGAGGAGACGTCACATTGACCGTACGTGTGTTGAGTGCGGAGGTGCCGTCCGTTCGGCGCTAGGATCTCCGGTGATTTGGATCACGACGAGTACGACTCCCTCAACCCCATTCTCTTGAACGCTTCCGCTCGATTTACAAGGGTATGTAGATGCACTCCTCTCTCTTGTTGCTAGATGAACTCATAGATTGATCTTGGTGAAACCGTAGAATTTTTATTATTTTTTGCAACGTTCCCCAACAGTGGCATCATGAGCTAGGTCTTTGCGTAGTTCTCTTTGCACGAGTAGAACACACATCTGTTGTGGGTGTAGATGTTGTCAACTTTCTTGCCACTACTAGTCTTATTTTGCTTCAGCGGTATTGTGGGATGAAGCGTCCCGGACCGACCTTACACGTACGCTTACGTGAGACAGGTTCCACCGACTGACATGCACTAGTTGCATAAGGTGGCTAGCGGGTGTCTGTCTCTCCCACTTTAGTTGGAGCGGATTCGAGGAAAAGGGTCCTTATGAAGGGTAAATAGAAGTTGAAAAATCACGTTGTGGCTTTTTCGTAGGTAAGAAAATGTTCTTGCTAGAACCCTATTGCAGCCACGTAAAAGATGCAACAACAATTAGAGGACGTCTAACTTGTTTTTGCAGCAATTGCTTTGTGATGTGATATGGCCAAAAAGTTGTGATGAATGATGAATGATATATTGTGATGTATGAGATCATGTTCTTGTAATAGGAATCACGACTTGCATGTCGATGAGTATGACAACTGGCAGGAGCCATAGGAGTTTTCTTAATTATTGTATGACCCGTGTGTCAATGATTTAACGCCATGTAATTACTTTACTTTATTGCTAAACCGTTAGCCATAGTAGTAGAAGTAATAGTTGGCGAGCAACTTCATGGAGACACGATGATGGAGCTCATGATGATGGAGATCATGGTGTCATGCCGGTGACGAAGATGATCATGGAGCCCCGAAGATGGAGATCAAAGGAGCTATATGATATTGGCCATATCATGTCACTACTATTTGATTGCATGTGATGTTTATCATGTTTTTGCATCTTGTTTACTTAGAACGACGGTAGTAAATAAGATGATCCGTCATAATAATTTCAAGAAAGTGTTCCCCCTAACTGTGCGCCTTTGCGACAGTTCGTTGTTTCGAAGCACCACATGATGATCGGTGTGATAGATTCTAACGTTCACATACAACGGGTGTAAGACAGATTTACACATGCAAAACACTTAGGTTAACTTGATGAGCCTAGCATGTACAAACATGGCCTCGGAACACAGAGACCGAAAGGTCGAACATGAGTCGTGTGGAAGATACGATCAACATGGAGATGTTCACCGATGATGACTAGTCCGTCTCACGTGATGATCAGACACGGCCTAGTCGAATCGGATCATGTAACACTTAGATGACTAGAGGGATGTCTAATCTGAGTGGGAGTTCATTAAATAATTCGATTAGATGAACTTAATTATCATGAACTTAGTCTAAAATCTTTGCAAAAATGTCTTGTAGATCAAATGGCCAACGCTCATGTCAACATGAACTTCAACGCGTTCCTAGAGAAAACCAAGCTGAAAGATGATGGCAGCAACTATACGGACTGGGTCCGGAACCTGAGGATCATCCTTATTGCTGCCAAGAAAGCATATGTCCTAGAAGGACCTCTAGGTGAAGCACCCATCCCAGAGAACCAAGACGTTATGAACGCTTGGCAGTCACGTGCTGATGATTACTCCCTCGTTCAGTGCGGCATGCTTTACAGCTTAGAACTGGGGCTCCAAAAGCATTTTGAGCAACACGGTGCATATGAGATGTTCGAGGAGCTGAAAATGGTTTTCCAAGCTCATGCCCGGGTCGAGAGATTTGAAGTCTCCGACAAGTTCTATAGTTGTAAGATGGAGGAAAATAGTTTTGTCAGTGAGCACATACTCAAAATGTCTGGGTTGCACAACCGCCTGTCCCAGCTGGACATTAACCTCCCGGACGAGGCGGTCATTGACAGAATCCTTCAGTCGCTCCCACCGAGCTACAAGAGCTTTGTGATGAACTACAATATGCAGGGGATGGTGAAAACTATTCCTGAAGTATTTTCAATGCTGAAGTCAGCAGAGGTAGAAATCAAAAAGGAACATCAAGTGTTGATGGTCAATAAAACCACTAAGTTCAAGAAAGGCAAGGGTAAGAAGAACTTCAAGAAGGACGGCAAGGATGTTGCCGCGCCCGGTAAACCAGTTGCCAGGAAGAAGTCAAAGAATGGACCCAAGCTTGAGACTGAGTGCTTTTATTGCAAAGGGAAGGGTCACTGGAAGCGGAACTGCCCCAAATACTTAGCGGACAAGAAGGCTAGCAACACTAAAGGTATATGTGATATACATGTAATTGATGTGTACCTTACCAGTGCTCGTAGTAGCTCCTGGGTATTTGATACCGGTGCCGTTGCTCATATTTGTAACTCAAAGCAGGAGCTACGGAATAAGCGGAGACTGGTGAAGGACGAGGTGACGATGCCCGTCGGGAATGGTTCCAAGGTCGATGTGATCGCCGTGGGCACGCTACCTCTACATTTACCCACGGGATTAGTTTTAAACTCAATAATTGTTATTTAGTGCCAAGTTTGAGCATGAACATTGTATCTGGATCTCGTTTAATACGAGATGGCTACTCATTTAAACCCGAGAATAATGGTTGTTCTATTTATATGAGAGATATGTTTTATGGTCATGCCCCGATGGTCAATGGTTTATTCTTAGTGAATCTCGAACGTGATGTTACACATATTCATAGTGTGAGTACCAAAAGATGTAAAGTTGATAACAATAGTCCCACATACTTGTGGCACTGCCGCCTTGGTCACATTGGTGTCAAGCGCATGAAGAAGCTCCATGCGGATGGACTTTTAGAGTCTCTCGATTATGAATCATTTGACACATGCGAATCATGCCTCATGGGCAAAATGACCAAGACTCCGTTCTCCGGAACAATGGAGCGAGCAACCAACTTATTGGAAATCATACATACTGATGTGTGCGGTCCAATGAGCGTTGAGGCTCGCGGAGGATATCGTTATGTTCTCACTCTCACTTACGACTTGAGTAGATATGGGTATGTCTACTTGATGAAACACAAGTCTGAGACCTTTGAAAAGTTCTAGGAATTTTGGAATGAGGTAGAGAATCAACGTGACCGAAAGATAAAGTTCCTATGATCAGATCCTGGAGGAGAATATTTAAGTCATGAATTTGGTACGCACTTAAGGAAATGTGGAATCGTTTCACAACTCATGCCGCCTGGAACACCTCAACGTAACGGTGTGTCCGAACGTCATAATCGCACTCTATTGGATATGGTGCGATCTATGATGTCTCTTATCGATTTACCGCTATCATTTTGGGGATACGCACTAGAGACAGCTACATTCACTTTAAATAGGGCTCCGTCTAAATCCGTTGAGACGACACCGTATGAATTATGGTTTGGCAAGAAACCTAAGCTGTCATTTCTAAAAGTTTGGGGATGCGATGCTTATGTCAAGAAACTTCAACCGGAAAAGCTCGAACCCAAGTCGAAAAAATGCGTCTTCATAGGATACCCTAAGGAAACCATTGGGTATACCTTCTACCTTAGATCCGAAGGCAAGATCTTTGTTGCCAAGAACGGATCCTTTCTGGAAAAAGAGTTTCTCTCGAAAGGAGTAAGTGGGAGGAAAGTAGAACTCGATGAAGTACTACCACTTGAACCGAAAAGTAGTGCAGCTCAGGAAAATGTTCCTGTGGTGCCTACACGGACTGGAGAGGAAATTAATGATGATGATCAAGGTACTTCGGATAAAGTTGCTACTGAACTTCGTAGGTCCACAAGGACACGTTCCACGCCAGAGTGGTATGGCAACCCTGTCCTGGAAATCATGTTGTTAGACAACGGTGAACCTTCGAACTATGAAGAGGCAATGGCGGGCCCAGATTCCAACAAATGGCTTGAAGCCATGCAATCTGAGATAGAATCCATGTATGAAAACAAAGTATGGACTTTTACAGACTTGCCCGATGATCGGCGAGCGATAGAAAACAAATGGATCTTTAAGAAGAAGACGGACGCGGATGGTAATGTTACCATCTATAAAGCTCGACTTGTCGCTAAGGGTTATCGGCAAGTTCAAGGGGTTGACTACGATGAGACTTTCTCTCCCGTAGCGAAGCTGAAGTCCGTCCGAATCATGTTAGCAATTGCCGCATACTATGATTATGAGATATGGCAGATGGACGTCAAAACGGCATTCCTTAACGGCTATCTTAAGGAAGAACTATATATGATGCAGCCAGAAGGTTTTGTCGACCCTAAGAATGCTAACAAGGTATGCAAGCTCCAGCGATCCATTTATGGGCTGGTGCAAGCATCTCGGAGTTGGAAAATTCGCTTTGATGAGATGATCAAAGCGTTTGGGTTTATGCAGACTTATGGAGAAGCCTGCGTTTACAAGAAAGTGAGTGGGAGCTCTGTAGCATTTCTCATATTATATGTAGATGACATACTTTTCATGGGAAATGATATAGAACTTTTGGACAGCATTAAGCCCTACTTGAATAACTGTTTTTCAATGAAGGACCTTGGAGAAGCTGCTTACATATTAGGCATCAAGATCTATAGGGATAGATCGAGACGCCTCATAGGTCTTTCACAAAGCACATACCTTGATAAGATATTGAAGAAGTTCAATATGGATCGGTCCAAGAAAGGGTTCTTGCCTGTATTGCAAGGTGTGAGATTGAGCTCGGCTCAATGCCCGACCATGGCAGAAGATAAATAAGAGATGAGTGTCATCCCCTATGCCTCAGCCATAGGATCTATTATGTATGCCATGCTGTGTACCAGACCTGATGTAAACCTTGCCGTAAGTTTGGTAGGAAGGTACCAAAGTAATCCCAGCAAGGAACACTGGACAGTGGTCAAGAATATCCTGAAGTACCTGAAAAGGACAAATGACATGTTTCTCGTCTATGGAGGTGACGAAGAGCTCGTCGTAAAGGGTTACGTCGACGCTATCTTCGACACAGATCTGGATGACTCTAAGTCACAAACCGGATATGTGTATATGTTGAATCGTGGAGCAGTAAGCTGGTGCAGTTGCAAGCAGAGCGTCGTGGCGGGATCTACATGTGAAGCGGAGTACATGGCAGCCTTGGAGGCAGCGCATGAAGCAATATGGATGAAGGAGTTCATCATCGACCTAGGAGTCATACCCAATGCGTCGGGGCCGATCACTCTCTTCTGTGACAATACTGGAGCTATTGCCCTTGCCAAGGAGCCCAGGTTTCACAACAAGACTAGGCACATCAAGCGTCGTTTCAACTCCATCCATGAAAATGTTCAAGATGGAGACATAGATATTTGCAAAGTACATACGGATCTGAATGTCACAGATCCGTTGACTAAACCTCTTCCACGAGAAAAACATGATCAACAACAGAACTCTATGGGTGTTCGATTCATCACAATGTAACTAGATTATTGGCTCTAGTGCAAGTGGGAGACTGTTGGAAATATGCCCTAAAGGCAATATTAAAAGGATTAATATTATATTTCCTTGTTCATGATAATTGTCTTTTATTCATGCTATAATTGTATTATCCGGAAATCGTAATACATGTGTGAATACATAGACCACAATATGTCCCTAGTGAGCCTCTAGTTGACTAGCTCGTTGATCAACAGATAGTCATGGTTTCCTGACTATGGACATTGGATGTCATTGATAATGAGATCACATCATTAGGAGAATGATGTGATGGACAAGACCCAATCCTAAGCATAGCACAAGATCGTGTAGTTTGTTTGCTAGAGCTTTTCCAATGTCAAGTATCTTTTCCTTAGACCATGAGATCGTGTAACTCCCGGATACCGTAGGAGTGCTTTGGGTGTACCAAACATCACAACGTAACTAGGTGACTATAAAGGTATACTACGGGTATCTCCGAAAGTGTCTGTTGGGTTGACACGGATCGAGACTGGGATTTGTCACTCCGTATGACGGAGAGGTATCTCTGGGCCCACTCGGTAATGCATCATCATAATGAGCTCAAAGTGACCAAGTGTCTGGTCACGGGATCATGCATTGCGGTACGAGTAAAGTGACTTGCCGGTAACGAGATTGAACGAGGTATTGGGATACCGACGATCGAATCTCGGGCAAGTAACATACCGATTGACAAAGGGAAATTGTATACGGGGTTGCTTGAATCCTCAACATCGTGGTTCATCCGATGAGATCATCGAGCAGCATGTGGGAGCCAACATGGTTATCCAGATCCTGCTGTTGGTTATTGACAGGAGAGCCGTCTCGGTCATGTCTACGTGTCTCCCGAACCCGTAGGGTCTACACACTTAAGGTTCGGTGACGCTAGGGTTGTAGAGATATTTGTATGCAGCAAACCGAAAGTTGTTCGGAGTCCCGGATGAGATCCCGGATGTCACGAGGAGTTCCGGAATGGTCCAGATGTAAAGAGTTATATATGGGAAGTCGAGTTTCGGCCATCAGGAAAGTTTTGGGGGTCATCAGTATTGTACCGGGACCACCGGAAGGGTCCCGGGGGTCCACCGGGTGGGGCCACCCATCCCGGAGGGCCCCATGGGCTGAAGTGGGAGGGGAACCAGCCCCTGGTGGGCTGGTGCGCCCCCCCTTGGGCCCCCCTGCGCCTAGGGTTGGGAACCCTAGGGGAGGGGGCGCCTCCACTTGCCTTGGGGGGCAAGGCACCCCCTTGGCCGCCCCCCCTAGGAGATCCCATCTCCTAGGGCCGGCGCCCCCTGGGGACCCTATATATAGAGGGGGGAGGGAGGGCAGCCTCACCCTTCCACTTGGCGCCTCCCTTCCCCCTTGCTACACCTCTCCCTCCCGCAGACACTTGGCGAAGCCCTGCCGGGATCCCTGCCGCATCCACCACCACGCCGTCGTGCTGCTGGATCTTCATCAACCTCTCCTTCCCCCTTGCTGGATCAAGAAGGAGGAGACGTCACGCTGACCGTACGTTTTTTGAACGCGGAGGTGCCGTCCGTTCTGCGCTAGGATCTCCGATGAGTTGGATAACGACGAGTACGACTCCCTCAACCCCGTTCTCTTGAACGCTTCCGCTCGATCTACAAGGGTATGTAGATGCACTCCTCTCTCTCGTTGCTAGATGAACTCATAGATTTATCTTGGTGAAATCGTAGAATTTTTTTTATTTTCTGCAACGTTCCCCAACACTATATATACCTACGTACCCCCGACAGATAAAATACGGAGGCAAAAACCTAATTCCACCGCCGCAACTTTCTGTATCCGTGAGATCCCATCTTGAGGCCTGTTCCGGAGCTCCGCCGGAGGGGGCATCTACCACGGAGGGCTTCTACATCAACACCATAGACTCTCCGATGAAGTGTGAGTAGTTTACTTCAGACCTTCGGGTCCATAGCTAGTAGCTAGATGGCTTCTTCTCTCTTTTTGGATCTCAATACAATGTTCTCCCCCTCTCTTGTGGAGATCTATTCGATGTAATCTTCTTTTTGCGGTGTGTTTGTTGAGACCGATGAATTGTGGGTTTATGATCCAGCTTATCTATGAATAATATTTGAATCTTCTCTGAATTATTTTATGTATGATTGAGTTATCTTTGCAAGTCTCTTCAAATTATCTGTTTGGTTTGGCCAACTAGATTGGTAGTTCTTGCAATGGGAGAAGTGTTTAGCTTTGGGTTCAATCTTGCAGTGTCCTTTCCTAGTGACAGCAGGGGCAGCAAGGCACATATTGTATTGTTGCCATCAAGGATAACAAGATGGGTTTTTTTATCATATTGCATGAATTTATCCCTCTACATCATGTCATCTTTCTAAGGCGTTACTCTGTTTTTAACTTAATACTCTAGATGCATGCTGGATAGCGGTCGGTGATTGGAGTAATAGTAGTAGATGCAGAATCGTTTCGATCTACTTGTCTCAGACATGATGCTTATATACATGATCTTACGTAGATAACGTCATAATTATTCGCTTTTCTATCAATTTCTCAACAGTAATTTGTTCACCCACCGTAGAATACTTATGCTCTTGAGAGAAGCCACTAGTGAAACCTATGGCCCCGGGTCTATTCTCATCATATCAATCTCCATTACTTTATTACTTGCTTTGTTTTTTACTTTGCCTTTTACTTTTCACTTTGCATCTTTATATCAAAAATACCAAAAAATATTATTTATCATCTCTATCAGATTTCACCCTCGTAAGTGACCGTGAAGGGATTGACAACCCCTAATCGCGTTGGTTGCGAGTAGCTATCGTTTTGTGTAGGTACGAGGGACTCGTGCGTGATCTCCTACTGGATTGATACCTTGGTTCTCAAAAACTGAGGGAAATACTTACACTACTTTACTGCATCATCCTCTCCTCTTCGGGGAAATCCAACGCAGTGCTCAACAGGTAGCAGGGTGCACCCTTTTTGTTCGGATGAGGGCTTTAGTGGAAACCGGTGGCTCCCATGAGGCTGCCTGAGTTATCCAGGTGCTCTCCATTGTGCACTACTTCTGTACTATGCTTGCCAGGTCAGCGAAGCGTGGTACGTGATGGTGATTGATTGCATTGAGGATTCCCTCGTCCATGCAGCTTTTGCAGAATAATGAGAATGCGTCTTCATCGCGGCAGTCTTTGATCTTGTTCTTGACAAGGAGGAATCTAGCCCAAAATTGATGGACCGTTTCTCGGGACTGCTGTTTGATGTTTGTAAGATCGCTTATATCTAGGTGGGTGGGTGGATTTAAGTCCGAACCCTGATCCCATCTGGGATCCAGAGCTTGAGAAACTTCCGAGCTTAACAGTTTGGGCTCCGGGATATCAAACAATTTCTCAGGCCCACAGTCCGATTCTAAGTTTGGAGTACGGGGCAGGTCTTCCTGCAGGTGAGTATCCGTCTCTCTGAGCTCGGATATCCAAACATAGTTCGTCCTCAACATAGGGGAAGAGTCGTCGTACTACTCCTCCAATACCGCTATCTGATGGGTGATCGGTGGAGATTCAATTTCTCTTTGATCGGGTTTAAGCCCAATCTTATCGTAGTACGTAGCGACTCCCAAGGCGGCGATGCGATCTAGGAGTTCGTTTAAAGAGGACAACTCCGTCGGATCCATCTGTTCGGAGTATTCTGAGCTGACGCGGAGGTGATTTTCGATGACACGAGAAGTCATCGTTGGCCCGACGGCCGAGCGGGCGACCATAGTAAAGCCGCTCAGCCGGAGGGTTTGGCCTGAGGCCAGGGCTCCCCCGGAGGTGACGTTGTCCTTGATAACAAGGCGGGCCATCAATCCTATCTTCGACATCACATTGGAACTCTCAATGAAAGCACCAATGCCGGTGTCAAAACCGGCGGATCTCGGGTAGGGGTCCCGAACTGTGCGTCTGAGGCTAATGGTAATAGGAGGCGGGGGACATGATGTTTACCCAGGTTCGGGCCCTCTCTATGGAGGTAATACCCTACTTCCTGCTTGATTGATCTTGATGAATATGAGTATTACAAGAATTGATCTACCACGAGACCGTAATGGATAAACCCTAGAAGTTTATCCTATGAGGATATGATTGTCGTCCTACGTACTAAACCCTCTAGTTTATATAGACACCGGAGGGGGCTAGGGTTACACAAAGTCGGTTACAGAGAAAGGAATCTACATATCCGAATCGCCAAGCTTGCCTTCCACGCCAAGGAGAGTCCCATCCGGACACGGGACGAAGTCTTCTATCTTGTATCTTCATGGTCCAACAGTCCGGCCACAGTACATAGTCCGGTTGTCCGAGTACCCCCTAATCTAGGACTCCCTCACAGGGTTTTTGTGACATGGGGATGGTGAGGGTTTTCTTTTTCTTTTTTGAACTGAATGGTGAGGGTTTTCTGTCCCACAAAGAGTTTTGGAGGCAATGGTTTGCTAGAGCCAACGGTGTGTGATTGACGTAACAGGGAAAATGGAAGTCATTGCACACGGTTCCAATTTTGGGAACCGTGTGTGGTTGACGTACTACCTCCGTCCTGGTTTATTGGTCCCCTTTGTATTTCATACCAAATTTTGACCAAAATATTTAATTAACAAATGTTCATGCATGTCACCAAAAATTAGATCATTGAACACTATGTTCAAATACACATCCAACGATATAATTTTTGCTGACATGCACTAACATTTTGTCAGTTAAATCTTTCGTCAAAATTTAACACAAATTACAAAGGGGACCAATAAACCAGGACGGAGGTAGATTCATCAACCGAACTGATTGCATCCATATCCCACATTTAGACATAAGTAAGCATAGATTAAACATACTCAGACAAAAATTATAAGTGTACACAAGCATAGTTTAACCATAAGTACATAGTTCATCCGTCATTAACTATACTCAAGCATACATAGTTTGATCCCACATCTCATCTCATCTATCGGTACGATCCCGAAGCTTCTCCAGGTAATCGGCGTATGCGGCGTGCGCCTGATACGTCTCCAACATATCTATAATTTATGAAGCATTCATGCTATTTTATTATCTGTTTTGAATGATTATGGGCTTTATTATACACTTTTGTGATATTTTTGGGACTAACCTACTAACCGGAGGCCCATCCCATATTGCTGTTTTATTGCCTGTTTCAGTATTTCGAAGAAAAGGAATATCAAACGGAGTCCAAATGGAATGAAACCTTCGGCAACGTGATTTTTTGGAAGAATATCACCCGAGAGACTTGGAGTTCACGTCAGAAGACCCTCAAGGAGGCCACAAGATAGGAGGGTGCCCCCCTACTGGGCGCGCCCCCTGTCTCGTGGGCCCCTCGAGCACCCCCCGACCGACTTCTTTCGCCTATATAAGCCTACGTACCCTAAAAACATCAAATATCAAGATAGATCGGGAGTTCCGCCGCCGCAAGCCTCTGTAGCCACCAAAAACCTCTCGGGAGCCTGTTCCGGCACCCTGCCGGAGGGGGAACCCATCACCGGTGGCCATCTTCATCATCTCGGTGCTATCCATGACAAGAAGGGAGTAGTTCACCCTCGGGGCTGAGGGTATGTACTAGTAGCTATGTGTTTGATCTCTCTCTCTCTCTTGTGTTCTCTCTCGTGTTCCCTCTAAGGCACGATCTTGATGTATCCCGAGCTTTGCTATTATAGTTGGATCTTATGATGTTTCTCCCCCTCTACTCTCTTGTGATGAATTGAGTTTCCCTCTTGAAGTTATCTTATCGGATTGAGCCTTTTATGAGAACACTTGATGTATGTCTTGCCGTGCTTATCTATGGTGACAATGGGATATCATGTGCCACTTGATGTATGTTTTGGTGACCAACTTGCGGGTTCCGCCCATGAACCTATGCATAGGGGTTGGCACACGTTCTTGACTCTCCGGTAGAAACTTTGGGGTACTCTTTGAAGTACTTTGTGTTGGTTGGATAAATCTGAGATTGTGTGATGCATATCGTATAATCATGCCCACGGATACTTGAGGTGACAATGGAGTATCTAGGTGACATTAGGGTTTTGGTTGATTTGTGTCTTAAGGTGTTATTCTAGTACGAACTCTTTAATAGATTGATCCGAAAGAATAACTTTGAGGTGGTTTCATACCCTACCATAATCTCTACGTTTGTTCTCCGCTATTAGTGGCTTTGGAGTGACTCTTTGTTGCATGTTGAGGGATTGTTATATGATCTATCTATGTTATTATTGTTGAGAGAACTCGCACTAGTGAAAGTATGAACCCTAGGCCTTGTTTCCTATCATTGCAATCCCGTTTACGCTCACTTTTACCACTTGTTACCTTGCTGTTTTTATAATTTCAGATTACAAATACCTTTATCTACTATCTATTTTGCACTTGTATCACCATCTCTTCGCCGAACTAGTGCACCTATACAATTTACCATTGTATTGGGTGTGTTGGGGACACAAGACACTCTTTGTTATTTGGTTGCAGGGTTGTTTGAGAGAGACCATCTTCATCCTACGCCTCCTACGGATTGATAAACCTTAGGTCATCCACTTTAGGGAAATTTGCTACTGTCCTACAACTTGTGCACTTGCAGGCCCAACTACGTCTACAAGAAGAAGGTTGTGTAGTAGACATCAAGCTCTTTTCTGGCGCCGTTGCCGGGGAGGTGAGTGCTTGAAGGTATATCTTTAGATCTTGCAATCGAACCTTTTTGTTTCTTTTTTTATCACTAGTTTAGTTTATAGAACAAACTACAAAAAATGGAGTTAACTTTGTCTCATACGCTTCGTCTCTTTAATATCTTTCGTGAGTTTGATGGAAATGAAAATTGTGCTCAAGTGCTAGAGGAAGAGTGCATTAAAATTCTTGATACTAAATCTTTGAATGATGAGCATTATTGCAATGTTGTTAGTATAAACTCCTTGAATATCCATAGTATTAATGATGATTACTCTAGTCATGATGAAAATATCTCTTATGAGCATGTCAACTTTTGCGGAGTGCATGTTTGTGTGAACACACCAAATAGAGAAGATATTTACTGCAAGAGGCATAAGCATTTAGAAACTAAATGGTTGCAAGAAAGGCTAGATGTGAGTGCTGAAAATTTATAATTCCTTTTCCGTACTTGTGAACTTTGCAATGAACGTGGTCATTTACATCTCCAATGCAAATTGTTTCATGACCGAATCGTGTCTAAAAATTGTGATGATTTGATTTCCCTTGCACATTATAATGAACTTAGTTTGCTTTTGGGTTATGAAGAGTTGAAACGTTTAACTAAGCCTATTCCAGAATTTAATCTTGAGCATTTCCTTGATATTGATCTAGAGAAGATTTATTTGTTTTGTGCGGTGAATTGCATTGAAAATCCTTATATTGCCAATTACCTAAAGAAAAAAAATAGAAGATGATGAGAATACTAATGAAAGGGAAGATACTTCCCAATGTCCTCCTATTATTTCTTATGATGAATCAGGTAGCGAGGAGGAGCTCTCTATTCAACCAATCTCATCAATAAGGAGCTCAAAGAGGAAGGTTGAACCCACACATAATGTGAAGAAGAAAAAGAAAATAAGGAGAAACAAATGTAGAAAGGTATCCCTCCCAAATGATGTTGCTCCTACTACTCATTGTGATGATGATAGTTGCTTTACTATTGGTGCTATCCATATTCTTAACGATGAGAGTGATTATGCTTATGATATGAAAAGGCCCAAGCTTGGGGAAGCTATGTTTGATGAGAATGACATATTTGAGAATATATTTGCTGAAATTAATGTTTGTACCAAGCTTGGGGATTCTACGTTTAGTGAAGATGATATTTTTAGCATCCCAAGTTTTGATATGCAAAGTTGTTATGATGATAGCACGCCTCCTACTTATGATGATTATATTGATGAAAGTGGGTTCGGAAGAGTGTCAACTTTAGGAAGTAGTGATCCCACTATTTCGAAGGATGTTGAATTTTATTGTGATGAATATGAAAGTGGATTTGGAAGAGTGTCAACTTTATTTAGCGATTCCACTATCTTGGGAGAGGTTTTAATCGATTATGATGAGAACGAAGTTGCTACTTATGATGATTATTGTGATCAAACTTATGATATAAAAAGTAGTGATGATTATATTTAAAAATCTTGTCATGATTATGATTACCCTCTTTCTGAACATTACTCTTTTAATGTGGAAACAATTTTTAGTGTTCATGTCTCTTATGATACTCCCACTATTCCGAATGAGAAGAATTTTGCTTATGTGGAAAGTGGTAAATTTTCTATGCTAGTAGATGATGAAAAGAATGCTTTAGATGATGGTTATATTGTTGAATTCATTCATGATGCTACTGAAAATTATTATGAGGGAGGAACTTATGCTTGTAGGAATTTCAATAATGTCAAGTTTCCTCCCTATGTGTTGAAAATCTTGAAGTTATGCTTGTTGTGCCATCCTATGCTAGTTGATTATTGTTCCCATAAGTTGTTTGATCACAAAATCACTATGCATAGTAAGTGGGTTAGGCTTAAATGTGATAGTCATATTCTTCTTGATGCTCCCATTATGTTTCAATTGTTATCTTTTATGTGAGCATCATTGCCATCATCATGCCTAGCTAAAAAGGCATTAAAGAAAAGCGCATGTTGGGAGACAACCCAATATTTACCCTTACTGTTTTTGTGTGTTGACATGATTATGCTACTGTGGTAATCATGTTTTATAGCTTTTTTTTCAATAAAGTTCCAAGTAGAACCTTTGGGAAGACTTGGGTGAAGTTTATATGATCTTGCTGTAAAAAACAGAAACTTTAGCGCTCACGAGATTAGCTGCCATTTTTTACTGGAGAGTGATATTAGGTTGATTCATTTTGAATATGATTAACAGACAAATTCCTCAGGTCCAGAAATTTATTTCAGAATTTTTTGTGATCCAGATGTATACGTTTGATACAGATTACTACAGACTGTTCTGTTTTTGACAGATTCTGTTTTCTGTGTTGTTTGCCTGTTTTGATGAATCTATGAGTAGTATCGGAAGGTATGAACCATAGAGAAGTTAGAATACAGTAGATATTACACCAATATGAATTTAGAATGAGTTCATTACAGTACCTAAGTGGTGGTTTTATTTTCTTATACTAACGGAGCTTACGAGTTTTGTGTTGAGTTTTGTGTGGTTGAAGTTTTCAAGTTTTTGGTAAAGATTCGATGGACTATGGAATAAGGAGTGGCATGAGCCTAAGATTGGGGATGCCCAAGGCACCCCAAGGTAATATTCAAGGACAACCAAGCAACTAAGCTTGGGGATGCCCCGGAAAGCATCCCCTCTTTCGTCTTCGTTCATCGGTAACCTTACTTGGAGCTATATTTTTATTCACCACATGATATGTGTTTTGCTTGGAGCGTCATTTTATTATATTAGTATTTTCTTGCTTTTATTTAGAATAATGTTTCGCATCTATATTTCCAATAAAAATGTCAAGGATAGCCTTTGCCATGCTTATTTTGCTAGTATACATGTTGCTGTTTGAAAATAGAAAGTTTACCGCTGTTGCAAAACTTCCCTAGAAAAGTCAGAGAATGGTTTAATTTTGAATCTTTTTGAATATTAAGCTCTGATAAATTTAATGCAGTGGGAATTTTCTCTCATAATTTTTGAAGTTAGGGAAATATTGATACTCTTGTATTCTTTACAGACTGTACTGTTTTGGCAGATTGCTGTTATGTTTGCATTGTTTGCTTATGTTTGCTTGTTTAATGATTCTATTTGAGGATAGGAGTGTTAAATATGCAGAGGCATTTAGTATGCAATGTTGAATAATAATTTTAGTGATTTGTTACATGTGAGGCCCCAAGACCGACGCTCCAGATGCCGCCCAGTTATTTTGTTATCGCCGTGTGTTTCTTTTGTGCTTGCTCTTTTATTTTTGCATCGCATCATGTCATCATGCCAGCATGTCTTTTAATTTTAAAACGTCAACTAAATAAATTGCATAGATCTTTTGATCTATTTAAATCGAGGGATATTCACAATGGTGATTTCTCTTTATAACATATCCTCCCAATATTTAGGGAGCTATATTAACCCATTCCACAACACATTTGCGCGGTTCTTCAAATTTCCTTTTTATCCAACTCAACTTATTTTCTTCCTTTGGTGCCTTTTTAGTAAAATTGAGTTGCAATTTTACTTTATCCACAAATGTTCCAAATCAGCCCATAAATCACATCTAGTGTGTAGGGTCATCTCCTATAATTTTAACCCATTTGGAGTTCATTTGTATGGGTTTCAAAATTCAAACATGTCGAGTTAAATTCAGCATATGTGGATTTTACTTCCTCTAAAAATCCTCGGGCCACTTTCCTTAAATTCCTCATATTTTTGTGAGCCTAAGGAAATGCCCTCCTAGCCTTTCTCTTCTTCCTTTTTTCCCTGCTAGAGAGAGAGAGAAGAGAGCCCGCAACCCCAGTCCTTTTGGCCCAAGGCCTAGCCGCACCTGTAACCCTAACCCTCCTCTCGATCTCTCCCTCTCGTTCGGTCATTCCCCATCTCCCCCTGTGCGCCGCCGCCACGCACAGCCAGCGCCAGGAGGCCGCGCTCGACCCCGCTCTCCTCCTTTCTCCTTGATCCCCTCCTCCCACCTCGCTCCAGGCACCCTCTGCCAGATGAGCCCTCCCACCATCTCGAGTGTCCTAGGGTCACGACCTCGCTCCTCCTCGATGCCGGCCCTACCGCCAAGCTCCTCCGCCCTTCGTTGCCTGCACCGCATCACCCCTGCCTTGACCCTGCTTCGCCCCTGCACCACGCCGCCCCGCGCCTCTCAACCTCCTCGCACCGGCTACCTTGGAGTCGCGCCGCTCCTCCTGTCCCGAGCGCCTTCCCCCACCTGTGCCTCCCTGCATCATGCCCTGCTTCACCCGCCTCACCGGCAGGTTCTAGCCCTACCTCGAGCGTTCCCGCGCCGAAAGCTGCTTCCCGCGCCTCTGCTTCGATCTACCAGAGCCGCATGTCGCCGGATCCCATCCTGGTCGCCTCGCCGCTGTACCATGTCCTCGACCCTAGATCCATTCGTTCCAATCGGCACCTCGTTGCCCGTTGGCTTCCCGCCGCTCTCTGCCGCTTCCCGCTACGGCTGCAAGCTACAGCTGCCCCGCGCCAAGTCCCTCTCCGGCTCCTCTGTTCGGGAACGTCCACGACGCTTGCCGCTTCCCTTTGCGTGTCCCGTGCACCTGGAGATCGAGCAGCAATGCTCATTCTCAAGAGCGTTGACCAGTCGCCTTCGCTAGCTCCTTCGGCCTCACCTCGTGGCCCAAATCTGCACAGCCATGCATGACATGGAGCCATTCGCCTCCTGTGCACGCTATGTTTTCTGCCAAGACTAGTAAGGCCGCCTTACACTACCGTCGCCCGAAGACCCGTGTACCACAAGCGCCAAGTTCAACTACCGCACGGTTACGCCAAGTTCATCTACGGAACGTGTACGTCTCCAATGGTGTACCACTACCGACGCCGTGTACGACTAGTTCCCACGACGACCTGTGAACGTCTACTTCCACTACCGCCGCGAGAACGACTACCTCCACTACGGCCCGTGTACCACTACTTCCTTCGATGAACTCGTTTCACCCTGATAATGCACGTTTCGAAGGTATAGCCGCCGAGATGACCTTCCGAGAACAAATGTTTGCGATGCATCAGATGCTCGTGTTTGCACCGTGTTCGAGTTGTCATTGCAAGTTCCTCGTTTGCCAAGCCGTCGACCCGTGGGAACCCGGTTGCCGGGATCATCCCACCATCTTTCGCACGTTATGAACAGCCACACTTTCTTTTGCACCGACATCTCGACGAGTTGTTGGACCATCGAAATGTTTCCGTGGAACCATTTCCGTTGTCGTTGCCGTGGCACCCCTTTCGTTTCGCCACGGTGACAAATGCTTCATAACATGCTCATGTCAATGTTTTCATAAAATTGCATAAAACTTGTTTATGTCATCCGCATCATGATAACAACATTTAAAATGTTTAAAATTGTTGCTTGCTTTAAAATTGCTAAATGAAATATGGGGATTTTTCGGAATTATCGTTTGTTGTTTCCGGCCTCATTTAAACTTGCCTAAATAGTTAGTTTAATTATGTTTCACCTCTTGCCATGTTTATAACAACATGTAATATTGTTGTGTTCCTAAACGAGAGAGAACTAAATAATTGATGTGGTGTTTCGTCAATATGCAACTCGTTGCATATTGAGCTCCACCTAACTTGTAGTGTTGTTTGTGCATATTGCTATGCCATGCCTCATTAAACCGAACATGCATCATACTTGTTTGTGCATCAAGAAATGTTTATGCTTGTGTGTTTACCATGTTGTTTGCTTCTTTCCGGTTTGCTTCTCTTGTTAGCTTTGGTTTCGTTCCAGAGTTGTGAGGATTCATTCGACTACGTCCATTTGTCTTCTTCATGGACTCGTTCTTCTTCCTTGTGGGATCTCAGGCAAGACGACCATTACCCTCGATATCACTTGTATCTTTGCTTGCTAGTTGCTTCGTTCTATGGCTATGCTGCGCTACCTATCACTTGCTCTTCAAGCCTCCCAAATTGCCATGCCAGCCTCTAACCTTTTTCACCCTTCCTAGCAAACCGTTGTTTAGCTATGTTACCGCTTTGCTCAGCCCTCTTATAGCATTGTTAGTTGAAGGTGAAGTTGAAGATTGCTCCATGATGGACAGGATTATGTTGGGATATCACAATATCTCTTATTTAATTAATGCATCTATATACTTGGTAAAGAGTGGAAGGCTTGGCCTTATGCCTGGTGTTTTGTTCCACTCTTGCCGCCCTAGTTTCCATCAGACCGGTGTTATGTTCCTTGATTTTGCGTTCCTTACGCGGTTGGGTGATTTATGGGACCCCCTTGACAGTTTGCTTTGAATAAAACTCCTCCAGCAAGGCCCAACCTTGGTTTTAACATTTCCACCAAAGCCTTTTTCCCTTGGGTTCTGTAGACTCAAGGGTCATCTTTATTTTACCCCCCCGGGCCAGTGCTCCTCCGAGTGTTGGTCTGAACTAGAGCCACTTGCAGCGCCACCTCGGGGAAACTTGAGGGCTGGTTTTAGTTGTACGTAGTGTTCATCCGGTGTGCCCTGAGAACGAGATATGTGCAGCTCCTATCGGGATTTGTCGGCACATCGGGCGGCTTTGCTGGTCTTGTTTTACCATTGTCGAAATGTCTTGTAAACCGGGATTTCGAGACTGATTGGGTCTTCCTGGGAGAAGGAATATCCTTCGTTGACCATGAGAGCTTGTGATGGGCTAAGTTGGGACACCCCTGCAGGGTATTATCTTTCGAAAGCCGTGCCCGCGATTATGTGGCAGATGGGAATTTGTTAATGTCCAGTTGTAGAGAACTTGACACTTGACTTAATTAAAATGCATCAACCGTGAGTGTAGCCGTGATGGTCTCTTTTCGGCGGAGTCCGGGAAGTGAACACGGTCTTTGTGTCATGATTGTGCGTAAGTAGTTTCAGGATCACTTCTAGCTTCTCGACCATTCCGTTGCTTCTCTTCTCGCACTTATTTGCGTATGTTAGCCACCATATATGCTTAGTGCTTGCTGCAACTCCACCTCTTTACCACTTCCTAACCATAAGCTTAAATAGTCTTGATCTCGCGGGTTTTTGAGATTGCTGAGTCCTCATGACTCACCAGATACTATCACAACAGTTGCAGGTGCCGATGATACCAGTGCAGGTGATGCAACCAAGCTCAGATGGGAGCTCAACGAAGATCTTGGTCGTTGCTACGTTTCCTTTCATGTTGACCAGTAGTGGAGCTAAGTTGGGACGATCGGGGATCTAGCAGTTGGGTTATCTTCTTTTCTTTTGGCTTCATCCGCAGTCGGACTATGTGTGTGCTCTGAATATGAATTATATGTTCATTGTGTGAAGTGGCGATTGTAAGCCAACTCTTTGTCCCAGTCTTGTTCATTACATGGGATCGTGTGAAGATGACCCTTCTTGCGACAAAACCACAATGCGGTTATGCCTCTAAGTCGTGCTTCGACACGTGGGAGATATAGCCGCATCGTGGGTGTTACAAGTTGGTAATCAGAGCCATCCCCGACTTAGGAGCCCCCTGCTTGATCGAATCGCTGGCGTTGTTGAGTCTAGAACAAAAATGTTTTGATTCTTAGGATTATATATATCGGAGAGTAGGATTCTTTTTACTTCTCAGTCCCTTTGTCGCTCTGGTGAGGTCTCCTGATGTAGATGTTTTGACTTTCCTCTCCTCAAATTCCACTAATTTTTTTTAGGATCACGCGGGTATCTTGGGATCGTTCTGATATTCTTATGATGAGAACATTGTTCTTGGTGCCTCCTGACATTTAGGGGTTGTGGCAGTGTCCCAGGGAGTTGAGCTCCGAGGTGTTGTCGTCATAATTTTATCGTTGCAGTTCTGGAATACCTGAGTTTTGCCGACATCGAAAATCTCTTTTATGCAGTTGTTGTTGAGATAACCTCGACGCCACCCAGTACTGGGGAGTTCGGAAGTATTGCCATAGCTCGTATAACGGATGCTTTTCGAAGGTTGAGGTACACGATTTTCGAAGGTTTCTTGGTTATGTGTTGACGGATGGATACATCTTGGATGTAGGGATTGTTAGTTTGGGTGAGATATATTGCTTCCCCTGTATCCCCAACACCAGATTGCATAACCAAAAAGTTTCACGAGTTTTATAGGTGGGAATTCAAGTAGCTCTAGTTTTTTTTCTTTCTGACAGATGCATGATATGAGATTGGGGTTCGACGTCTAGTGGTCCGCCTATCCACGGTCTTTTTTACAGTGGTCTCGTTGTGTCTTAAAGATCCCTTGGCTATGCTGGTTCGGGGACACCTCGTATGTCATGTGCACTACCTTGTACATGATGGTGCTGTATGATCGAGCCCATGTGGGCCCCACCACAAAAACTTCGGACGAAATCTCTATCATATGTTTGTTTCCGGCTTGTCCTGTAAGCCAATCCTTTGTTTTGTTTTGAGTTGTGGTAATTGAGTTGCTTCGAAGTCAAATGTTGAATCCATACCTTTCCTAAACGGTGTTCTCATATTTCTATGGGAGTAGTAATCCTTTCGATCATCAAGATTGTCATGTCAATTCTTTTCCAACCGGCGTGCTTCTCTTCAAGTGGATCCGATCATTTCAACATTCGCGAGATCAATTCTAAGTTTTCTCAACGGTATCCATTCCATCTGCCCCAAGTTGCCTTTGTTTTTTCCCGCCTTCCCACCCTTTTCTTCAAGGACTCAGATTTCTCAGTCAACTATCCATTTTGTTCATGTGAAGTCTCTTCATTCTTTTCAATCAATGTTCTTACCTGGTAATTATCATTAAGTTGGCCAGGAGTTTCAAGTTCATCATTCTTCGTTATTTTTCTTCTCCGGTGGATTTAATTCAAGCTTTCGGTGTTGATCATGTCCCTTTCCTTGTTCAAATGCTATCCCATGCCGGCGCATCTCATAATCATTCACCTCTTTCTCTTCATATCCGAAGTGCCGAGGATATCTCAGAAGATTCGTGTTTCCATTCTCAATCCGTTCAAATTATTTCGAGGTTGTTATCTCATTCAGGCCATTTAATTGAACCGATGCAACCCCCCCCCCTTTTCAATCAATCGTTCAACGGTGTTTCCTTTTGAGTGGGCCCTAACCCACATGTCTTTTTCCAGGATCTTACCTGACTCTTCTAATTATGAGGAGCGATTCTCAAATTCATTTCCAATTTTGACGTAAGAATGAATTTTCATCAGTCACATGCCCTCTCCAAGGTTGGTTTCAAATTCTTTTCATCTTTGGCTCAACCTTTTTTCTTTTAATCCTTCTGGAGTGTCTCAACAATTCAAGGTGGTGTTCTCGTCATCATTCTTGAATTTTGAAGACCGAAGAAGAGTTCCTCTTAAATCCTTACCCGTTCTTCCAGAGATTCATGGTTCTAGCTTCATGCCATCCTCATAATTGTTTTTGATTGTGACAATTCTTTTCTTACCATCCGGAGCATTTCATGAGTTGTTTCCACTCCTTTCCTCCGAAGGCCATCATGTCATAATTATTCATTCTAGCTTTCAGCTCTCGGTCTTGAATTTTTCTGGTGCATCATTCAAGTATCCTCTATTCAGCTCCTGATCTATTCGTTCTCATGTATCTAAATCCTCTCAAGTATCTTCGTTTTATTTTTCTCCAATTCTTCCTGGTGAATTGTGCCTTTGCTACTTTCATTTTCAATTCTTACGGTGGTTTGTTCAAGATTCCTCTTCCTATGTTCTCATATTAATTTATTCGTTGTTTCAATCCTACAGGTGGTTCGTTGAAGACCTTCTCAAGTTTACGCTATATCTCTCTTAATCCTTTCTACGAGAATAAGTAGCATGCCAAATCCGTTGCTTGTCATCAATTTAAACTGGTGAAGGATACGCATAACATAATTCTTATTCTTGTTTCATCCAAGTGATTATCCTTCCTTCGGAGTTTCTTCAGGAGGAATAAATTCTTGGTTTCTTGTTGTTCATCTTTCTTTCGAAGTTCCAAGTTTTCCGCTTTATCTCGTCGCGAAGCTCCATCTAAATCATTGCAAGGCTTCACCTTGTGTTTTCAACTTCCCTTTCTTTTTATCATCCTTTTTTTACCAGAGTTCTTCATGGAGGCTCTACATGGTGGTTCGTCAAGGATTCTTTTCATTCTTCAATTGTTCTTCAAGATTTCTCTTGAAGTTAAGATCCGCCAAGCTATACTCTAAGATAAACATGGTGCTCAACACATGTTTTGGTTTGAGGCGTTCAAGCATTCTTCATCTTGCATTCTGAAGTGCAATTCCTTCTATCTTATCTTTCGAGATGGTGTTATGTCATCCTTGACAATTTCTCTTCATGTTCCATGATTCACAAGTTGTCAAGAATGAGGTATTCTAAATCCATTAATCTCTTTGTTGGAGTTATCTTGTGTCATATTTCACCTAAAGTCTTCCCTAAGGAATGTTTCTATTGTGGTGTTTATCAATGGTCCAAGTTATCTCTCTATCATCTTGGTGGAAGAAGTTTTTCATCTCGTTGGTGTTATCAATTTTTTTTCCAGTAGTGGCAGAATTTCGCCTCAATTTTGAGAAGTTTTCCATAAGCCCACTACAAGCTTATTCGTTTTGTTGTTGGTTTTCCAACGACTCCGTCATAACCTTATTGAAAGGGTGCTTTCCAAGCTCATTTGTGGCAGAAGTTGGCATTTTCTTCTCCATTCTGTTATTCCAATGATCTATCTTCTATTCTTTCTTCCGGAGGCATTGTGATGTTGCTCCTTTCACTCTATCATCTCGAATTGTGAGGTCATATTCTTTTCATGCTTATCTATTTAACCGGAGTGTCGTGCCCTCTCTTCAAGTTCTTTTCATCTTATCAAGTCTTGCATCTCTTTTCAACTGGAGTGTTGTCCGATTTTGATCTTCCATGTTTCGTTTCAACCATAGTGGTTCCAATTCCTTCTTGTCCATTGTACTCGTCATTCATAGCTTTGCAACCTCCAAGGTTCACATGGTGTTCCTTGTTTCTATTTTCTACCGCAGTGCTCTCAATTGTGTTCAACTCCATTGTGTTTTTCTTTCTACTTTTCAACCTCTCAAGGTTCTTTGGTTTCACTCATTGTCGAAGAAGCAACTTAGTTTTACCCCCTCTCTTGCTCTTCCGCTTCCCTCCGGTGCCATCCTAGATCTCGGGACGAGATCCTCTTGTAGTTATGGAGTGTTGTGACGCCCCAAGACTGACGCTCCAGATGCCGCCCAGTTATTTTGTTATCGCTGTGTGTTTCTTTTGTGCTTGCTCTTTTATTTTTGCATCGCATCATGTCATCATGCCAGCATGTCTTTTAATTTTTAAAACCTCAACTAAATTAATTGCATAGATATTTTGATCTATTTAAATCGAGGGATATTCACAATGGTGATTTCTCTTTATAACATATCTACCCAATATTTAGGGAGCTATATTAACCCATTCCATAACACATTTGCGTGGTTCTTCAAATTTCCTTTTTATCCAACTCAACTTCTTTTCTTCCTTTGGTACCTTTTTAGTAAAATTGAGTTGCAATTTTACTTTATCCACAAATGTTCCAAATCAGCCCATAAATCACATCTAGTGTGTAGGGTCATCTCCTATAATTTTAACTCATTTGGAGTTCATTCGTATGGGTTTCGAAATTCAAACATGTCGAGTTAAATTCAGCATGTGTGGATTTTACTTCCTCTAAAAATCCTTGGGCCATTTTCGTTAAATTCTCATCTTTTTTTGAGCCTAAGGAAATGCCCTCCTGGCCTTTCTCTTCGTCCTTTTTTCCCTGCTAGAGAGAGAGAGAGACAAGAGAACCCGCAACCCCAGTCCTTTTGGCCCAAGGCCTAGCCGCACCTGTAACCCTAACCCTCCTCTTGATCTCTCCCTCTCATTCCCCATCTTCTCCTGTGCGCCGCCGCCACACACAGCCAGCGCTAGGAGGCCGTGCTCGACCCCGCTCTCCTCCTTTCTCCTCGATCCCCTCCTCCCATCTCGCTCCAGGCACCCTCTGCCTGATGAGCCCTGCCTCCATCTCGAGTGTCCTAGGGTCACGACCTCGCTCCTCCTTGACGTCGGCCCTGCCGCCAAGCTCCTCCGCCCTCCGTCGCCTGCACCGCGTCACCCCTGCCTCGACCCTGCTTCGCCTCTGCACCGTGCCACCCGCGCCTCTCCACCTCCTCGCGCCGGCTACCTTGGAGTCACGCCGCTCCTCCCATCCCGAGCGCCTTCCCCCACCTGCGCCTCCCTGCATCATGCCCTGCTTCACCCACCTCGCGGAAGGTTCCAGCCCTGCCTCGAGCGCTCCCACGCCGAAAGCTGCTTCCCGCGCCTCTGCTTCGATCTGCCAGAGCCGCATGTCGCCGGATCCCGTCCTTGTCACCTCGCCACTGTACCATGTCCTCCACCCTAGATCTATTCGTTCCAATCGGCACCTCATCGCCTGTTGGCTTCCCGCCGCTCTCTGCCGCTTCCTGCTGCGGCTGCAAGCTACAGCCGCCCCGCGCCAAGTCCCTCTCCGGTGTCCTCTTTTCAGGAACGAGCACGACTCTCGCCGCTTCCCTTTGCGTGTCCCGTGCACCTGGAGATCGAGCAGCAACGCTCATTCTCGAGAGTGTTGACCAGCCGCCTTCGCCAGCTCCTTCGGCCTCACCTCGTGGCCCAAATCCGCAGAGCCATGCATGACATGGAGCCGTTCGCCTCCTGTGCACGCTATGTTTTCTGCCAAGACTAGTAAGGCCGCCTTGCACTACCGTCGCCCGAAGACCCGTGTACCACGAGCGCCAAGTTCGACTACCGCACGGTTACGCCAAGTTCATCTACAAAACATGTACGTCTCCAATGGTGTACCACTACCGACGCCGTGTATGACTACTTCCCACGATGACCCGTGAACGTCTACTTCCACTACCGTCGCGAGAACGACTACCTCCACTACGGCCCGTGTACCACTACTTCCTTCGACAAACTCATTTCGCCCCGAAAATGCACGCTTCGAAGGTATAACTCCCGAGATGACCTTCCGAGAACGAATGTTTTTCCATGCATGAGATGCTCGTGTTTGCACCGTGTTCGAGTTATCATTGCAAGTTCCTCGTTTGCCATGTCATCGACCCGTGGGAACCCGGTTGCGGGATCAATCCACCATCTTTCGCATGTTATGCACATCCACACTTTCTTTTGCACCGACATCTCGACGAGTTGTTGGATCATCGAAATGTTGCCGTGGCACCATTTCCATTGTCGTTGCCGTGGCACCCCTTTCATTCCGCCACGGTGACAAATGCTTCATAACATGCTCATGTCAATGTTTTCATAAAATTGCATAAAACTTGTTTATGTCATCTGCATCATGATAACAACATTTAAAATGTTTAAAATTGTTGCTTGCTTTAAAATTGCTAAATGACATATGGGGATTTTTCCGAATTATCATTTGTTGTTTCCGGCCTCATTTAAACTTGCCTAAATAGTTAGTTTAATTATGTTTCATCTCTTGCCATCTTTATAACAACATGTAATATTGTTGTGTTCCTAAACGAGAGAGAACTAAATAATTGATGTGGTGTTTTTTCAATATGCAACTCATTGCATATTGAGCTCCACTTAACTTGTAGTGTTGTTTGTGCATATTGCCATGCCATGCCTCATTAAACCGGACATGCATCATACTTGTTTGTGCAACATGACATGTTTATGCTTGTGTGTTCACCATGTTGTTTGCTTCTTTCCGGTTTGCTTCTCCCATTAGCTTCGGTTTCATTCTGGAGTTGTGAGGATTCGTTCGACTATGTTCGTTTGTATTCTTAATTAACTCGTTCTTCTTCCTTGCGGGATCTCAGGCAAGATGACCATTACCCTCGATATCACTTCTATCTTTTATTGCTAGTTGCTTCGTTCTATGGCTATGCTGCGCTACCTATCACTTGCTCTTCAAGCCTCCCAAATTGCCATGCCAGCCTCTTACCTTTTTCACCCTTCCTAGCAAACCGTTGTTTGGCTATGTTACCTCTTTGCTCAGCCCTCTTATAGAATTGTTAGTTGTAGGTGAAGTTGAAGATTGCTCCATGATGGACAGGATTATGTTGGGATATCACAATATCTCTTATTTAATTAATGCATCTATATACTTGGTAAAGAGTGGAAGGCTTGGCCTTATGCCTGGTGTTTTGTTCCACTCTTGCCGCCCTAGTTTCCGTCAGACCGGTGTTATGTTCCTTGATTTTGCGTTCCTTACGCGGTTGGGTGATTTATGGGACCCCCTTGACAGTTCGCTTTGAATAAAACTCCTCCAGCATGGCCCAACCTTGGTTTTAACATTTTCCACCTAAGCCTTTTTCCCTTGGGTTCTATAGACTCAAGGGTCTTCTTTATTTTACCCCCCGGGCCAGTGCTCCTCCGAGTGTTGGTCCGAACTAGAGCCACTTGCAGCGCCACCTCGGGGAAACTTGAAGGCAGGTTTTAGTTGTACGTAGTGTTCATCCGATGTGCCCTGAGAACGAGATTTGTGCAGCTCCTATCGGGATTTGTCGGCACATCGGGCGGCTTTGCTGGTCTTGTTTTACCATTGTCGAAATGTCTTATAAACCGGGATTCCGAGACTGATCGGGTCTTCCTGGAAGAAGGAATATCCTTCGTTGACCGTGAGAGCTTGTGATGGGCTAAGTTGAGACACCACTACAGGGTATTATCTTTCGAAAGCCGTGCCCGCGGTTATGTGTTAGATGGGAATTTGTTAATGTCTGGTTGTAGAGAACTTGACACTTGACTTAATTAAAATGCATCAACTATGTGTGTAGCCGTGATGGTCTCTTTTCGGCAGAGTCCGGGAAGTGAACACGGTCTTTGTGTTATGATTGTGCATAAGTAGTTTCAGGATCACTTCTTGATCACTTCTAGCTTCTCGACCGTTCCGTTGCTTCTCTTCTCGCTCTTATTTGCGTATGTTAGCCACCATATATGCTTAGTGCTTGCTGCAACTCCACCTCATTACCACTTCCTACCCATAAGCTTAAATAGTCTTGATCTCGCGGGTTTTTGAGATTGCCGAGTCCTCATGACTCACCAGATACTATCACAACAGTTGAAGGTGCCGATGATACCAGTGCAGGTGATGCAACCGAGCTCAGATGGGAGCTCAACGAAGATCTTGGTCGTTGCTATGTTTCGTTTCATGTTGATCAGTAGTGGAGCTAAGTTGGGAAGATCGGGGATCTAGCAGTTGGGTTATCTTCTGTTCTTTTGGCTTCATCCGTAGTCGGACTATGTGTGTGCTCTGAATATGAATTGTATGTTCATTGTGTGAAGTGGCGATTGTAAGCCAACTCTTTATCCCAGTCTTGTTCATTACATGGGATCGTGTGAAGATGACCCTTCTTGCGACAAAACCACAATGCGGTTATGCCTCTAAGTCATGCTTCGACATGTGGGAGATATAGCCGCATCGTGGGTGTTACAAGTTGGTAATTAGAGCCATCCCCGACTTAGGAGCCCCCTGCTTGATCGAATCGCTGGCGTTGTTGAGTCTAGAACAAAAATGTTTTGAGTCTTAGGATTATATATATCGAAGGTTAGCTGCCATTTTTTACTGGAGAGTGCTCTTAGGTTGATTCTTTTCGCATATGATTAATAGACAAATTCCTCAGGTCCAGCAATTTATTTCAGAATTGTTTGAGTTCCAGAAGTATACGTTTGATACAAATTACTACAGACTGTTCTGTTTTTGTCAGATTCTGTTTTCTATGTGTTGTTTGCCTGTTTTGATGAATCTATGAGTAGTATCGGAAGGTATGAACCATAGAGAAGTTAGAATACAGTAGATATTACACCAATATGAATTTAGAATGAGTTCATTACAGTACCAAAGTGGTGGTTTTATTTTCTTATACTAACAGAGCTTAGGAGTTTCGTGTTGAGCTTTGTGTGGTTGAAGTTTTCAAGTTTTTGGTAAAGACTCGATGGACTATGGAATAAGGAGTGGAAAGAGCCTAAGCTTAGGGATTCCCAAGTCACCCCAAGGTAATATTCAAGGACAACCAAGCAACTAAGCTTGGGGATGACCCGGAAAGCATCCCCTCTTTCGTCTTCGTTCATCGGTAACCTTACTTGGTGCTATATTTTTATTCACCACATGATATGTGTTTTGCTTGGAGCATCATTTTATTTTATTAGTATTTGCTTTCTGTTATTTAGAAAAATGTTTTGCATCTATATTTTCAATAAAAATGTCAAGGATAGCCTTTGCCATGCTTATTTTGCTAGTATACATGTTGCTGTTTGAAAACAGAAAGTTTACCGCTGTTGCAGAAATTCCCTAGAAAATTCAGAGAATGGTATAATGTTGAATATTTTTGCATATTGAGCTCTGATATATTTACTGCAGTGGTAATTTTCTCTCATAATTTTTGGAGTTAGGGAAGTATTGATACTCTTGCATTCTTTACAGACTGTACTGTTTTGGCAGATTGCTGTTATGTTTGCATTTTTGCTAATGTTTGCTTGTTTAATGATTCTATTTGAGGATAGGAGTGTTAAATATGCAAAGGCATTTAGTATGCAATGTTGAATAATAATTTTAGTGATTTGTTACAGTAGAAAATGATAAGGTTTTGCATTGGTTTATACTAACCTATCTCACGAGTTCTTGTTGAGTTTGTTGTGAATGAAGCTTTTGAAAAGAAGAGAAGCCATGATATGAGAGGAATTAAGGAGACACAAAAGCTCAAGCTTGGGGATGCCCAAGGCACTCCAAGATAATATTTCAAGAAGTCTCAAGCATCTAAGCTTGGGGATGCCCCGGTAGGCATCCCACCTTTCTTCTTCGACAACTATCGGTTAGTATCAGTTGAGCCTAAGTTTTTGCTTCTTCACATGAGTTGTGCTATCCTTGCATTGTCATTTTGTTTTGCTTTGCTTTCTGTTTGAATACAATACCAAGATCTGAAATTCTTAAATGAGAGAGAGTCTTCGCATAGTTACATAATTATTTAGGTACTCATTGATTTTCGCTTATATCTTTTGGAGTAGTTTTTCATTTACTCGTGTGCTTCACTTATATCCTATGAGTAAATTGTTGAATGAGTAGATTGTCATAAATCTGAAATTATATATGTTTCGTTTGCTTATCCCATGGGGAGTAATGACTTCACATCTAATAAGTAGAGGTTGTAAATTTATTGACGGTTAGCAAGCATTGTATTAGTCATTTGAATAATTCATGAAAGAATATTGAAGGAAGAGAGATTTCACATACAAATATATTATCATAGACATCTTTTATAATTGTGAGCACTCATTAAGTATGACATGCTAAAGAGTTGATGTTGGACAAGGAAGACAATGTAATGGGCTATGTTTTCTCGCATCTCAGTTAAAGTATATTGTCATGGATCATTCAAACATGTTGAGCTTGCCTTTCCCCCTCATGCTAGCCAAAATTCCTTGCACCAAGTAGAGATACTACTTGTGCTTCCAAATATCCTTAAACCCAGTTTTGCCATGAGAGTCCACCATATCTACCTATGGATTGAGTAAGATCCTGCAAGTAAGTTGTCATCGGTGCAAGAAATAAAAATTTGTCTCTAAATATGCATGACTTATTAGTGCGGAGAAAATAAGCTTTGTACAATCTTGTTATGGAAGTAATAAAAGCGACGGACTGCATAATAAAGGTCCATATACAAGGGGCAATATAAAGTGATGTTCTTTCGCATTAAGATTTTGTGTATCCAACCCTAAAAGCGCATGACAACCTCTGCTTCCCTCTACGAAGGGCCTATCTTTTACTTTATGTCTTTTACTTTATGCAAGAGTGAAGGTGATCTTCACCTTTCCCTTTTTCATTTTATCCTTTGGCAAGCACTTTGTGTTAGGGTGATCCTGATATATATATCCAATTGGATGTACGTTAGCATGAACTATTATTGTTGACATCACCCAAAGGTGAATACATTTGGAGGCAACATTATAAGCCCCAATCTTTCTCTGTGTCTGAATTAAACTTCATAACCACAAGTATTGCGTGAGTGTTAGCAATTGTAGAAGACTATATGATAGTTGAGTATGTGAAGTTTGCTAAATTAAAGCTGGCATAGACTCTTCCTGAAAGTAAGATGAATTGCAATTGTTTGATGACTAAGAATGAAGTTTGCTAGTTTTCAAGAAAGTTTATGGTCTATGCTTTAACATGTGAATAGCTTGTTACTTTATCATGAAAAGTTTTATGAGATGAACTATTATTATGACATATAATGGTGCTAGTAAAGGTGACTAAAATTATCATTGATCAAACTTGTGCACCTCTAGCATTCACACTTCATAAATTCTTTCTTTATCATTTACCTACTCGAGGACGAGTAGGAATTAAGCTTGGGGATGCTGATACGTCTCCAACATATCTATAATTTATGAAGCATTCATGCTATTTTATTATCTGTTTTGAATGATTATGGGCTTTCTTATAGAATTTTATATTATTTTTGGGACTTAACTACTAACGGGAGGCCCAGCCCATATTGCTGTTTTATTGCCTGTTTCAGTATTTCGAAGAAAAGGAATATCAAACGGAGTCCAAACGGAATGAAACCTTCGACAACGTGATTTTTTGGAAGAATATCACCCGGGAGACTTGGAGTTCACGTCAGAAGACGCTCGAGGAGGCCACGAGATAGGACGGCCCCCCCTACTGGGCGTGCCCAGTGACTCGTGGGCCCCTCGAGCACCCCCCGACCGACTTCTTTCGCCTATATAAGCCTACGTACCCTAAAAACATCGAATATCGAGATAGATCGGGAGTTCCGCCACCGCAAGCCTCTGTAGCCACCAAAAACCTCTTGGGAACCCATTCCGGCACCCTGCCGGAGGGGGAACCCATCACCGGTGGCCATCTTCATCATCCCGGCGCTATCCATGATGAGGAGGGAGTAGTTCACCCTCGGGGCTGAGGGTATGTACCAGTATCTATATGTTTGATCTCTCTCTCTCTCTCTCTCTCGTGTTCTCTCTCGTGTTCCCTCTAAGGCACGATCTTGATGTATCCCGAGCTTTGCTATTATAGTTGAATCTTATGATGTTTCTCCCCCTCTACTCTCTTGTGATGAATTGAGTTTCCCTCTTGAAGTTATCTTATCGGATTGAGTCTTTTATGAGAACACTTGATGTATGTCTTGCCGTGCTTATCTGTGGTGACAATGGGATATCATGTGCCACTTGATGTATGTTTTGGTGACCAACTTGTGGGTTCCGCCCATGAACCTATGCATAGGGGTTGGCACACGTTCTTGACTCTCCGGTAGAAACTTTGGGGCACTCTTTGAAGTACTTTGTGTTGGTTGGATGAATCTGAGATTGTGTGATGCATATTGTATAATCATGCCCACGGATACTTGAGGTGACAATGGAGTATCTAGGTGACATTAGGGTTTTGGTTGATTTGTGTCTTAAGGTGGTATTCTAGTACGAACTCTTTAATAGATCGATCCGAAAGAATAACTCTGAGGTGGTTTCGTACCCTACCATAATCTCTACGTTTGTTCTCCGCTATTAGTGGCTTTGGAGTGACTCTTTGTTGCATGTTGAGGGATTGTTATATGATCTATCTATGTTATTATTGTTGAGAGAATTTGCACTAGTGAAAGTATGAACCCTAGGCCTTGTTTCCTATCATTGCAATACCGTTTACGCTCACTTTTAGCACTTGTTACCTTGCTGTTTTTATAATTTCAGATTACAAATACCTTTATCTACTATCTATTTTGCACTTGTATCACCATCTCTTCGCCGAACTAGTGCACCTATACAATTTACCATTGTATTGGGTGTGTTGGGGACACAAGAGACTCTTTGTTATTTGGTTGCAGGGTTGTTTGAGAGAGACCATCTTCATCCTACGCCTCCTACGGATTGATAAACCTTAGGTCATCCACTTCAGGGAAAATTGCTACTGTCCTACAAACCTCTGCACTTGCAGGCCCAACAACGTCTACAAGACATCAGCGCCCCTCTGTGATAATACTTCTGCTTGAAGGAGCCAACGACTCGTCCTGTTGCATGCGCTAGAACACTTTGATACACGTCATGAAGCTTTTGGTTGCAAAATGGGCATCGATAGCTGCCGTCCCAGGTGCTAATACGCCTGTTATGCATTCCTGCATAAATCTCCCTCATACTTTGCCTCCTGTACCTCCTTTGTACATCTTCATCCTTGCTGTCCACATCGTCAGACAACACCTGTACAAATAGCAAAAAAATGTGGTGTCAAATTAATGTTTACAAACTAATCTCTAGCGAACATTTGGCAGTTGCCAAAATTTGGCATCAAATCAATGTTTACATGCCATGAAGTAGGATTAGGAATTTATGGCTATTTTTGTACATATCCAGATATTATGGTTCGATTTTTAAGCACAATTGTCTATGTACAGACCAATCTCGACGAAAATAATGGCACAAACATATATGTAGGTCATTCAAAATCAATTGTCAAGTCCTGGCTAGGAATTATTAGCACGAACACAAACCCTAGTCAGATTACTAGCAGAAATCATTTGCACAGATGAAACAACTAATCACTTATCACTTGTACCATTCAAACAACTACACGAATCTAAGGAAACTTACTCAAATTTCATGGATTGGGAGAACATAACCATATGATTCCCATTCCAAATAGGGGGAGGTAGGAGTAACCAGAGAAACCCTAGGATCTATTTGACACATAAATTGGTATAGATGACTAGCCGGTTGTCCATCATCATCGGAGTCGTCATCGGAGTGGTCATCGGAGTCGTTGCTGGGGTCGTCGCTCGAGTCATCACTGGAGTCGGGGTGGACCTCCGCCTCCCGCTGTGGAAGAACGACGCCGTCGACGATGTCAGGGTGCAGCGATACCTCGCCGGCGGTGACGGCAACCTCTGTCTCCATACCCACACCATGCTCCGATGCTTTAGCAGCCCCGGCGTTGCCACTCCCTCCGATGGGGCGCTTCGGCGGCATCCTCATAAACTAATGGCTTTGAGGACTGAGAGCTGCATCGAGGATGCAAGCGGAGAGAGAGGATTGTGTGTGTGGCAAGGATAGGGGGTGCGGCCGCTTGGTTGTTCCATTAATATGGAGTAGTGGGAGAGTGGAGGGCGGCGGTGAAACCGCTGGTTGGGCTCTCGGTGAGCCTACGCACCGGACTGCTGGCATGCCTACTGTCGTTTGACATAGTGGTACTTGATACGTCTCCCACGTATCTATAATTTATGAAGTATTCCTGCTCTTATATTATCCTTCTTGGATGTTTTACAATCATCTTATAGCAACTTTATATAATTTTTTAGGACTAACCTATTGACATAGTGCCTAGTGCCAGTTGAGGCAGTCCTGGATTAGGGGTCCTCGGACAGCCGGACTATATACTTTGGCTGGACTGTTGGACTATGAAGATACAAGATTGAAGACTTCGTCCTGTGTCCGGGTGGGACTCTCTTTTGCATGGAAGGCAAGCTTGGCAATTCGGATATGTAGATCTCCTTCTCTATAACCCTAGCCCCCTCCGGTGTCTATATAAACTAGAGGGTTTAGTCCGTATGACAAGAACAATCATAATTATAGGCTAGCTTCTAGGGTTTAGCCTCTACGATCTCGTGGTAGATCAACTCTTGTAATACTCATATCATCAAGATCAATCAAGCAGGAAGTAGGGTATTACCTCCATCGAGAGGGCTCGAACCTGGGTAAACATTGTGTTCCCCGCCTCCTGTTACCATGACCTTAGACGAACAGTTCGGGACCCCTACCCAAGATCTGCCGGTTTTGACACCGACATTGGTGCTTTCATTGAGAGTTCCATTGTGTCGTCATGATAAGGCTTGATGGCTCCTTCAATCATCTGCAACAATGCGATCTAGGGTGAGGTTTTCCTCCCCGAACAGATCTTCGTATTCGGTGGCTTCGTACTGCGAGCCAACTCGCTTGGCCATCTAGAGTAGATCGATAGCTACGCCCCTGGCCATCAGGTCAGGTTTGGAAGCTTGAACTACACTGCTGACATCCCCGAAAACTTGATCTTCGACGGATTCGAGCCCATGACAGGTGCTCCGTACAGTCACGATAAGCATGACTTAGATCTGCCATCAGATGGTGTTCAGGAGAATGCACCTGCAGTTGCCCTGGCCTTAGATCCAGAGCAGATTGCGCCATCCGAGGACGGGTGGATAGACCCTGCCACAGAGGCCGCACACTCATCGGCCCTAGAGCCGAACATAGAGTTCACCGCCAAAGAGATGTGTGTCATCGGACCCTCGGACTCGTCTCCGGTCATAGGTTCCGAACCACGCGCATCCGTGCCTATTGGATCTGATTGGGCACCGATCATGGAGTTTACCTCCGCTGATATCTTTCAGCACTCACCCTTGGGCGACGTGCTAAATTCACTGAAATCTCTCTCCCTGTCAGGAGACTCTTGGCCGAACTATGTCCGGCTTGAGTGGGAAGCGGACGGCGAAGAAATTCGTTCCCCACCCACCACCCACTTAATAGCCACTATCGACGACCTAACCGACATGCTTGATTTCGACCCTGAAGACATCGATGGTATGGACGACGATGCCGAAGAGGAACAAGAACCACCGCCCGCATGGCGCTGGACAGCCACCTCATCATATGATTTATATATATGGTGGACACCCCCAAAGAAAGCAATGTCGATGAGGCAATGAAGGACAATCCCCTTGAGAAGCAATCTAAGTACCGGCGTCATTGGCGCTGCTCTAAGCCTCGCCATAGCAAAAATAGTGATACTGGTACAAGAGACAATAATGCTCCGGATAATGCCGAGCACGAAAATAATCCCGCCCAGCCAGGCTTCGAGCAGGCCGAACGGGAGGATGGGCAAGCTAGCCCCGAGGAACATGCAATGGATGGAGAATCAGAGGATGACAATTACATGCCCATCTCCGAAGACGAGGTGAGCTTCGGCGACGAAGAATTCATCGTGCCTGAGGCTCCTATCGAGCAGGAGCGCTTCAAACACCAGCTTATAGACACTGCAAAAAGCCTGAAGAAAAAGCAGCAGTAGGTCATGGCAGCCGAGGAATACAGACTCGAGCGCCCTACCAAATGTTACCCAAAGCGCAGGTTGCTACCTCAACTCGAGGAGGATGCATTAAAGCCTACACTACCAGTGCATGATGCGGCTGACCGGCCACCTCGTGGCCGAGACAAAGCGGCATATCCGCCCATAGTCCAGCCCGCACCCCGCCGCCAAACAAGCAAAAACACGAAGGCCCGGGGCTCCACACATGACCTACGAGACAAATTGGAAAACAAAGCAGGATAATCAGGATCGATCTAAGGATCACGGGGGCGCGCCCCAATGCGAGACGATGATCGTCATGCCGGATATACTAAAAACAAATCTGGCCAGGCCGAATACAACAGATCAGACTCATTTGAACTGTGTCGTTATGTAGCCCGGCATAGAGGCGCCGCACACCCCCTATGCTTCACTGACGAAGTAATGGATCATGAATTCCCAAAAGGGTTTAAACCTGTGAATATCGAATCATATGATGGTACAACAGACCACGCGGTATGGATTGAAGATTTCCTTCTCGACATTCACATGGCCCGCGGCGATGATCTACACGCCATCAAATACCTCCCAATAAACTCAAGGGACCGGCTCGGCATTGGCTGAATAGCCTGTCAGCAAACTCCATTGGCAGTTGGGAGAACCTAGAAGACGCATTCCTTGACAACTTCCATGGCACTTATGTGCGACCACCGGATGCTGATGACTTAAGTCACATAACCCAATAGCCCGAAGAGTCAGCCAGGAAATTCTGGACTCGGTTCCTAACTAAAAAGAACCAAATTGTCGACTGTCCGGATGCCGAAGCTCTAGCGGCCTTTAAGCATAACATCCGTGACAAGTGGCTTGCCCGACATCTCGGCCAAGAAAAGCCGAAGTCCATGGCAGCCCTCACGACACTCATGACCCTCTTTTGTGCGGGCGATGATAGTTGGATGGCTCGTAGCAATGACACAACAAGCAATCCTGGCACATCAGAGGCCAGAGATAGCAACGGCAAGCCCCAACGTAACAAACACAAGCGTCGCAAAAATGATGATAACATCGAAGACACAGCAGTCAATGCCGTATTCAGTGGCTCTAAGTCCGGTTAGCAGAAAAAGCCATTCAAAAACAACAATTCGGGCCCGTCCAGTCTGGACCGCATACTTGATCATCCATGCCAAATTCACGGAACCCCAGGAACACCAGCCAATCATACCAACGGAGAATGCTGGGTCTTCAAACAAGCCGGCAGGTCAGGTGCCTAAAACAAGGAGAAAGGGTCTCAAAGAGATGACGATGACGAGGAGCCCCGATCACCAAACACAGGAGGGCAAAAGAAATTTCCCCCGCAAATAAAAACGGTGAATATGATAAACGCCATACACATTCCCAAACTGGAACGGACGTGCACTCTTAGGGATGTCGACTTAACGGAGCCTGCCGCCCCACAATATAAACTATGGCTGATCACTTTCGATCATACAGATCGTCCGACCAATACTAATCAGGGCAATTCAGCAGCACTGGTCCTTGACCCAATAATTGACAGATTCCACCTCACACGAGTCCTCATGGACGGAGGCAGCAGTCTAAACCTGTTGTATCAGGACACAGTGCGCAAGATGGGTATTGATCATTCGATGATCAAGCCCACTAAAACCACCTTTAAAGGTGTTATACCAGGTGTGGAGGCCCGTTGTACAGGCTCCATCACTCTGGAGGTAGTCTTCGGATCACCGAACAATTATCGTAGCGAAGAGTTAATCTTCGACATCATCCCTTTCCACAGTAATTATCATGCACTGCTCGGATGAACCGTGTCTGCTCGATTCTACGCGGTGCCACATTATGCCTATCGAAAGCTCAAGATGTCCGGTCCGCGCGGCATCATAACAGCTAATGGAAAGGCCGAACTCCCCCTCTATGTTGAAGAGCATACCGCCGCCTTAGTGGCAGAAGCAACGAGTGGCATCCTTCAATCGAACCTCGAGTCGACGGCCAAGCTCCCGGACACCGTCAAGGGAGTCCGAACTACTTCGCGGCAGGATAGCCCGGCTCATCCGAAGCTCAATTAAAACACTCTGGCAGTAAACAGATGCACAACTAGGATACTCCATACAAGGCGGCTTAACCGCTCCGTGGCACATACAAATATTTTTGCACTTTCTTTGCAGGTCCACTTTTGCATAGGCCAGGACTGGCGACATGGAAACAGCTCAAATGCATAAGGGAATCCTTAGATATGCCCCTTGATGACCATTTGATTACACACCGGATAGACATACAGCCTCCTCCCGCTTGATCTCAGCAGGTTCCAAAGTCATACTTCTTTTTGTCACATTACTTCTATTCGTACGCATCGACGTGTTATTCAATTACAACATGTGGCTTTATATGATGCTTATCTGCTGTTGTTTCTTATTGATACTCTTTGTCAAATGGCATCCATACACCGCGATATGCCTTAATATGCCAGGGGCTTCATTGTACCCATAATAACGGCAATAAAGTCTGAACACCTTCGCGGTCGTTCGGCACCCCGAACTTATAGCATTATATGCATCAGCTCCAAATCATGTCTTGGGTTAATAGTTGGGTTTGCCTGGCTCCCATGTTTTGCTGCCTTACGTTCCGCTATATCGGCTAAGGCGGCACAGGGAGAACTACTGCGACTGTGTCTCGGTTCTTCCGGACGAGCACCTCAGTAGAGAAAGCCGAAAACTGACTGTCATATGATACAGTGAGAGCTGGCCAGCTGTTCGAGAGGTTGTAAAATCTTTAAGGATTTCTTCCGCATTATGCGATAACCAATGCAGCGTGCGATGGATCGGCTTTTCTTCCGACCAGGTGCTTATAGAGCCTCTCGTGCGGTCTTCCGAACACCAGGGGCTGCGCCTACCTTCCTTTTGTCAAACTCCTATGGCTAAGCGAGAGTGATAAAGCCCTATAGTCCGATTGCCTGGTTCGTTGTGCTGAACACCTCCTTCAAGGACCCAAAACTGGGATAAAGAGTGCTCAGGTTTATCCCCAACACCCCCATACTTCCTACATGGGGGCAGAAGCCGACGACTGGCCAACTCTCAGGATTAATATATAAAACGGCCGCGCAGGAGGAAAAACTTTCAAATAACAGGCAATAAATAATAGAAATGACCTTGTTCAACATTACAAAGGCCAACATGACTGTATTCATGGAAATATAATGTCCTTGGTGCATTGCTCCGCCACAAGGCAGGATCCTTTTAGGACACTATCATAATATAATTCAGGCTTGCGGTGCTCCTTCCCCTCTGGCGGTCCATCGGTCATCAGCTTTTCCGCATCCATCTTCCCCCAGTGCACCTTTGCATGGGAGAAGGCCATTCGCGCACCCTCCATACAGACCGACCGCTTGATGACTTCGAGTCGAGGGCATGCACTCACAAGCCGCTTCACGAGCCCGAAGTAGCTGCTTGGAATCGGTTCGGTGGGCCATAGCCGGATAATTAAATCCTTCATGGCTAGTTCGACTGCCTTATGCAGTTTGATCAGCTGCTTCAGCTAATCGGCAAATGGCACCGGATAATTCGGCGCCAAATACTGCGACCAGAAGAGCTTCTCTGCAGTACTCTTTTCTTCGGCTTGGTAGAATTGGGCGGCATCATATATGCTGCGTGGCAGCTCTGCAAATACCCCTGGAGAAATCCAAATTCAAATTAGTAAACATGATTTTCTCCCGTCAAATACCTACTTTATATAGAAAAATCATTACCCGCTGCGATCTTTCTCGCCTCCTGTATTTCCTGCAGGGCGCCTTGGATTTCCCCTCGGGCATCGCATGCGGCTTGATGAGCTTGGGCGAGCTTGGGCGAGCTCGTACTGTTTCTCCGTTAAACTCTGCTCCAAGGTCTCGCATCTCTTCACAACCTCTTGGAGCTCTTGTTCAGCTTCAATAACCTTGGCCTCGTGCTTCTCACGAAGAGCCTTCTCTGCGGCTTCTTCTTGGCTTCGGTCACAGCCTTCTTAAGAGCCTCAATTACGGCCGTCGCCCCTAGATCATATCATAAAAATATTTTCATCATAATTAACTTATTCATTCATGCTAATGTGAACAAGGTTTTTGCATACCTTGGTTATCCTCCAACTGTTTCTTCACTCGGCCGAGTTCTTCTTTGGCCTGCTCCAGACTCTGCTTCAGTCTAGAGACTTCCACAATATGAGAGGCGGCAGTCGCTACAGATGCCTGCTTACAAAATAAAAAGGGGGAGAAATGCCATAAAGTGAGTCTCCTGTGAACATATATTTGATCCTCTGTCTGGCTCCTTCTTTCACCGAACAGTGTATCAGGGGCTACTACCTATACTATGACACTCTTCGAAACCTCACAAAACATACCTCAAAGCCCGTTATAAGGCTGATGCAGGCTTTATTCAGTCCACTCTCAGCAGACTGAATCTTCTCAATCACCGCATCCATAAGGGCATGGTGTTCTTGAACGATGGAGGCGCTCTTCAGCGCCGCCGATAAAGTATCCGGGACCTCTGGTTGGACAGAGGTTGCCGGTGGAATGGGCGCACCCCCTCCTGCCAAGGGAGGCTGCCTTCCTGATTCAGGAGCCATGTTGGTCTCCGGAATTATGTCCGGCCGGGGGCCGAATTCAAGATAGCCCCCGCCATCGACATCCATGGGAGCCTTTCCTCCCGTGTGTCTGGCGCCTGAAGTTTGATCCCTTGGCGCCGCCTTGACGATCTCCCCCCCTCCTTGGTCTGGGTCCTTTTGGGACGAGACCTCGGTATTGTTCACATGTTTTGGGGAAGGGGCCTTCGGGGGCACCCGGCTGTCCATATCATCCGAACCCAGTAAATCCTCCAATGAGGATCGTTCGGTGTGGGACCTCGCCGGACTGCAAAAAATTATAGCTCAACGATTAAAACGTTGTGCCATAGTGAGTCTAGATGTGCAAACGTGTTCAGATTTTATACTCACGAGTTCACCAGGGGTTGGGCCCTGGGATCCCACTCCGGGCTGCTGTCGATAGCGGCGGTGGACTCCTCCAGAAGGGGAGTTTTTCCCTTCTTAGGCGACTTGGCCCCCAAGGATGTGGAGGCCGTCCTTTTCTTTCTTTCCCTCACTCGGGATTGGTCTTCCTCCTCTTCCTCGACCTCTCCGGAGGAAGAGCGGGCATCAGAGTCTTCGGATATTGTGTCTGAAGCACCGCAGCGACGAAGTCCGCCCCTAGTCCTTTTGGCCTCCTTCTTGGCCTTTTTCTTCGACGCCTTGTAAGGCGCTGGACATCTTCATCAGAAGTGGGCCGGCCGGTTATTCTGGCAGTGGGGCCAGACAGTAGATCCGATCCGCCTTCTTCGTCCAGCCCTAGGAGAGTTGTGGAAAACACATCAAGCATTTCCCTCGGGTTATGCGAATAA
The DNA here is from genome assembly GCF_002162155.2 of Triticum dicoccoides. Taxonomy (NCBI): domain Eukaryota; kingdom Viridiplantae; phylum Streptophyta; class Magnoliopsida; order Poales; family Poaceae; genus Triticum; species Triticum dicoccoides. The sequence goes on along the minus strand of NC_041383.1, from coordinate 691,758,648 downwards.
AATGTATGAATTGCCAACATACAATGACTTACCCAACTTGCAGGGCGGGACAGTTGGTACTCGCGGTCCTCGGCGGAGTCCGGCCACGATTTGCCGGACTTAAAGAGCACCTTCCAAATGTCCTTATGCGAGGAGCCGAAGAGCTCTAGCAGGGTCTGGTGCTTGGCCGGGTCGAATTCCCGTAAATTGCAAGCCCTGTGTTGACAAGGAAGAATCCAGCGAACTAACATCACCTGGACTACATTGACAAGTTTGATATTCTTGTCTTCCATATCCTTGACACGCGTCTGGAGCACCGACAACTCGTCAGGCAAAGACCAGTTCAGGCCCTTCTTGGGCCAGGACGTAAGCTGCAGGGGGGCTCCGAATTGGAATTCGGGAGTAGCGGCCCATTCTGGACCGCGCGGCTCAGTGATGTAAAACCACTGCTGCTGCCACTCTTTGACGGAATCACTAAAAGTACCTGTTGGCCATGTGATGTTGGGCATCTTGCTCACCATGGCGCCTCTGCACTCGGCGTGCTCACCATTCACTACCTTGGGCTTCACATTAAAGATCTTCAGCCATAAGCCGAAGTGTGGTGAGGTGCGGAGAAAGGCCTCGCACCGACGATGAATGTCGAGATGTTGAGGATGGAATTGGTTGATAGATCACGAAAATCGATCCCGTAAAAATACATGATGCCACAAACGAATGAGTAGAGGGGAAGCACTAGCCCGTGGAAAATATGAGGGAGGAATACAACTCTCTCGTGGGGTTCCGGAGTAGGGACGATCTTTCCCGCTGTCGGAAGATGGTGGCTGATTTTCTTGGCCATATACCCGGTCTCCCGAAGCTTTTTGATATCCTTCTCCCGGACGGTAGAGGCCATCCACTTGCCTCCTGCTCCGGATCTTTTCAGAAGACCTTTGTGGGCGGAGAATACAAATGCTTGGGCGGTGGAGCTCGAGTGAGGCGGAATGGATGAGAAGAGGAAGAAGAAGGCGTGGGTGAAAAAGGGGAGTCCTTATCTCCTTATAAAGGCAGCATGAATCCTGCGCCTCCCCACTTGCCCGGTAAACTTGCTTATTCCCCAAGCACCGCGTTGATGGCGCGGTTAGGTTACCCACACCCGTATTGATGAGAATCCCGAGATAAGGGGACACGATCTCTGCTTCGACAAGACATGCTGATAAAACCGCCTCGCGGTATGTGCGGTGGCAGGTTGAGAAAAACGGTTCGCACAATGACCGGGCCGCAGCGTGATGTCACGGTATGAAAAGTTGTCAGCAGATTAGATTTGTGTAATATTGTGCTCTCTACGGTGGTATGTGGAAATTGTTTTGCAGAGCCATGCACGATCCTTGTGTTCAAGATCTTCTATGGAGTGTTCGGAGAAGGAACCCGCCTTGCAATGCCAAAGACAATCTGCACGCCGGACTCATCGTCATTGAAGCCTGGTTCAGGGGCTACTGAGGGAGTCCTAGATTAGGGGGTCCTCGGACAGCTGGACTATGTACTTTGGCCCGACTGTTGGACTATGAAGATACAAGATTGAAGACTTCGTCCCGTGTCCGGGTGGGACTCTCCTTTGCGTGGAAGGCAAGCTTGGCAATTCAGATATGTAGATCTCCTTCTTTGTAACCGACTCTGTGTAACCCTAGCCCCCTCCAGTGTCTATATATACCGAAGGGTTTAGTCTGTAGGACAAGAACAATCATAATCATAGCCTAGCTTCTAGGGTTTAGCCTCTACGATCTCGTGGTAGATCAACTCTTGTAATACTCATATCATCAAGATCAATCAAGAAGGAAGTAGGGTCTTACCTCCATCGAGAGGGCCTGAACCTGGGTAAACATTGTGTCCCCCGCCTCCTGTTACCATTAGCCTTAGACGCACAGTTCGGGACCCCCTACCCGAGATCCGCTGGTTTTGACACCGACACCAGTTGCTGTTTTTTGCTTGTTTTTTACATCATAGGAAATCAATACCTAACAGAGTCCAAACGCAGTGAAATTTTTGGGAGATTTTTTTGGACCAGAACACCCAGGATGGGCCAGAGAAGTACCAGAGGGTGCCTCGAGGGGGGCATAACCTACCTAGGCGCGCCTGGTCAGGCGTGCCCAGGTGGGTTGTGCCCACCTCGGTGGCCTCCCGCACCGCCTCTTTGCCCTATAAATCATCAAATATTCAAAAAAAAACCGGGGTACCATAGATCAGAAGTTCCGCCACTGCAAGCCTCTGTAGCCACGAAAAAACAATCTAGACCCCGTTCCGGCACTCTGCCAGAGGGGAAAATCATCAAAGGTGGCCATCTTCATCATCCCAGCGGCCACCATGATGAGGTGGGAGTAGTCCACCCTCAGGGATGAGGGTTTGTACATGTAGCTATGTGTTGAATCTCTCTCTCTCTCTCATGTTCTTGGGATGTCACCATCTTGATGTATCGCGAGCTTTCTTAATATAGGCAGATCATACGATGTTTTCCTCTCACTATTTTATTGGGAATTAAGTTTTACCTTTGAGATTTCATTTTATCGGATTGAATACTTTTATGGATTTGAGAACACTTGATGTATGTCTTTCTATGAATACCCGTGGTGACAATGGGGTATCATATTGATTCACTTGATATGTGTTTTGGCACACAAGTCGCGGATTCCCGAGGTGACATTGGGGTAATCTATGTATAGTGATTGATGCACGTTCTCGTATTTGTTTCTCCGGTAGAAATCTTGGGGCACTCTTTGAAGTTCTTTCTGTTGGATTGAGTATTAATCTGAAATTGTTTGATTCATATCGTGTAATCAACTCGCGGATACTCGCGGTGACATTGGAGTATCTAGGTGACATTAGACTAGGTTGACGTGTATCATATGGTGTTATTTTAGTACGAACTCTTGGTTAGATCGATCGGAAAGAATAGCTTGGTGTTATTTTAGTACGAACTCTAGGATAGATTGATCAGAAAGAATAGCTTTGAGGTGGTTTCATACCCTACAAACAATTTCATCTTATGTTATCCGCTAGATAGGAACTTTGGAGTGATTCATCATTGCACGTTGAGGGATGGTTATATGATCCAATTATATTAGCACTGTTGAGAGATTGCACTAGCGAAAGTACGCACCCTAGGCATCATTTTGAAGCATTGCAATACTGTTTGTGCTCACTTTTGTCAATTGCGACCTTGCAGTTTTTATTGTTCCTATCACAAAAATCAATATCTACTATCATTACTACGCTTTTATTACCATCTCTTCGCCGAACTAGTGCACCTATACAAATTACCATTTTATTTGGTGTGTTGGGGACACAAAGAGACTTTTTGTTATTTGGTTGTAGGGTTGTTTGAGAGAGACCATCTTCATCCTATGGCTCCCACGGATTCATAAACCTTAGGTCATCCACTTGAGGGAAAATTGCTTCTCTCTTACAAAACTCTATGCTTGGAGGCCCAACAAAAGTCTACAAGAACAAGTTGCGTAGTAGACATCAAGCTCTTTTCTGGCGCTGTTGCCGGGGAGGTGAGTGCTTGAAAGTATATCCTTAGATCTTGCAATTGAATCTTTTAGTTTCTTGTTTTATCACTAGTTTGGTTTATAAAAAGAAAACTACAAAAAATGGAATTGAGGGTGCATCATATTATTCATCTTTATATTGTCTTTCGTGAAAATGATGGAGAGGAAAATTGTGCTTAATTGATAGAGGAAGAATTCTATAAAATGTTTGACAAAAAAATCTTTGAAAGATGAGCATGATTGCAATGTTGCTGGCATGAATTCTATGAATATCCGCGACCCTAGTGATATGCAAATCCATAAGCTTGGGGATGCTATGTTTGATGAATATGATATTTTTAGTCCCCAAGATTTGATGTGCAAATTTGTTATAATGATTGCATGCCTCTTACTTATGATGATTATAATGATGAAAGTGGATTTGGAGAGGTCATGACTTTATTTAGTGATGAATCCACCATTTTGGATGAGGCTTCAATTGACTATGATAACAAAGTTGCTATCTATGATGATTATGGTGATGACACATATGTTACAGAGAATAATGATAACCATGTAACTTACCATTATGATTTTAATTTTCAATCACATGATAGTTATTTTGTTAAGTTTTCTCCCACTACTATTCATGAGAATAAATTTGCTTATATGGAGAGTAATAAAATTTCTATGTTTGTGGATCATGAAAAGAATGTTGTATGGGATAGCTATAATGTTGAATGCATTCATGATGCCACTGAAAATTATTATGAGGGAGGAACATATGCTTGTAGGAATTGCAATAATATCAAGTTTCCTCTCTTTATGTTGAAAGTCTTCATGTCATGCTTGTTTTACCTTCATATGCTAGTTGATTCTTTCTACCATAATTTGTTTGCTCACAAAATCCCTATGCATAGGAAGTGGGTTAGACTTAAATGTGCTAGTCATATGCTTCACGACGCCATGTTTGTGTTTCAATTCTTATCTTTTATGCGAGCATCATTGAAACCATCATGCCTAGCTAAAAGGCATTAAAGAAAAGCGCTTGTTGGGATACAATCCAACACGTTTACCTACTGTTTTTATGTGTTCACACGATTAGGCTACTGTAGTGATCATGTTTTATTGATTTTTTCAATAAAGTGCCAAGTAAAGCCTTTGGGATAGTGTGGATGATAGTTGGCTTGATTCTGTGCAAAAACAGAAACTTTTGCACTTAGTCCAGGAATTTTGAAAATTCACAGGAATATGATTTTGATCTGAACTTTCTATAGGTGATAGATATACAAATTCTCTATGTGTCCTAATTTTCAAAAAAATTGGAGTTACAAAAGTATGGTTGGAGTACAGATTACTTCAGACTGTTCTGTTTTTGACAGATTCTGTTTTCAATGTATAGTTTGCTTGTTTCCTAGTTTCTATGGCTTATATTGCTTAATATAAATTGTGGAAATGATATGCTATAGTAGGGATTATGTGGAAACAATTATGAATCTTGTCTTGGTCAGTACCAAAGTGAAATGGTTTCCTCCTTATCATACTAACCCATCTCACAAAGTTCCGTTAAGTTTTGTGTGATTGAAGTTTTCAAGTTTTGGGTGAGATGTCGATGTGAGGAGAATAAGGAGTGACAAGACCCTAATCTCGGGGATGCACAAGGCACCCGAAGGTAATATTCAAGGAAGATCCAAGCAGCTAAGCTTGGGGATGCCCTGGAAGGCATCCCTGTTGGAAATATGCCCTAGAGGCAATAATAAAAGTATTATTATATTTCAATGTTCATGATAAATGTCTTTTGTTCATGCTATAACTGTATTATCCGGAAATCGTAATACACGTGTGAATACTTAGACCACAATATGTCCCTGGTGAGCCTCTAGTTGACTAGCTCGTTGTGATCAACAGATAGTCATGGTTTCCTGACTATGGACATTGGATGTCGTTGATAACGGGATCACATCATTAGGAGAATGATGTGATGGACAAGACCCAATCCTAAGCATAGCATAAAAGATCGTGTAGTTCGTTTTGCTAGAGCTTTGCCAATGTCAAGTATCTCTTCCTTCGACCATGAGATCGTGTAACTCCCGGATATCGTAAGAGTGCCTTGGGTGTATCAAACGTCACAACGTAACTGGGTGACTATAAAGGTGCATTACAGGTATCTCCGAAAGTATCTATTGGGTTGACACGGATCGAGATTGGGATTTGTCACTCCGTATGACGGAGAGGTATCTCTGGGCCCACTCGGTAATGCATCATCATAATGAGCTCAATGTGACCAAGGTGTTGGACACGGGATCATGCATTACGATACGAGTAAAGTGACTTGCCGGTAACGAGACTGAACAAGGTATTCGGATACCGACGATCGAGTCTCGGGCAAGTAACGTACCGAATGACAAAGGGGATTGCATACAGGGTTTGATCGAATCCTCGACATCGTGGTTCATCCGATGACAACATCGAGGAGCATGTGGGAGCCATCATGGGTATCCAGATCCCGCTGTTGGTTATTGACCTGAGAGCGTCTCGGTCATGTCTGCATGTCTCCCAAACCCGTAGGGTCTACACACTTAAGGTTCGGTGACGCTAGGGTTATTAGGAAGACTAGTACGTGACTACCGAATGTTATTCGGAGTCCCGGATGGGATCCTGGACGTCACGAGGAGCTCCGGAAGGGTCCGGAGGTAAAGATTTATATATGGGAAGTTGTCAAACGGACACCGGGAAGTTTCGGGGTCATACCGGTATTGTACCGGGGCCACCGAAAGGGTTCCGGGGGTCCACCGGGAGGGGCCACCCCTCCCGGGGGGCCACATGGGCTGCGTGGGGCAGGGAGCCAGCCCCTGATGGGCTGGGCTCACCCCCTCCCTTGGGCCCTTGCGCCTAGGGTTGAGGGGGAACCCTAGAGGGGGCGCCCCCCTTGGCTTGGGGGGCAAGCCACCCTCTCCCCTCTCCCCTTGGCCGCTGCACCCCCCCCCCTAGATGGGTTCTAGGGGGCCGGCCCCCTTCTCCCTTCCCCCTATAAATAGAGGGGTGAGGGGAGGGCAGCCGCACCACCCTCCAAGGCGCAGCCCTCCCCTCCCCAACACCTCTCCTCCTCCGCTGTGTGCTC